>NC_064818.1:85030635-85195245 GCF_023721935.1 Panthera uncia | reverse complement strand
CGACTGCAGCTGCCCAAGACGATCCTGAGGACTACCTGACCAGACCCCGATACAGTTGTCTGACCGGGGAAGGCGAAGACTAATTCTAACTGGCAGCCTCCCTGGTGCCCTCAACTCGGCCCTTCGGGGAGACAACTGAACTACTGTGGGTTCAGCTCCTGGAGTCTCCTGGGACCTGACTCTAACCCTATCCCTAACCCTAATCAGAATGCTCAAGCGAAACTTAACCCTATCTTTAACCCTAAACCTACACTTGAGCCGCACCGTTGCATGAGCCCTCACTTCAGCCCTCGAGGGAGATCACGAGACCAGAGTCACTTCAGCCCTAGCGACATCCCTTGACCAAACCCTAGCCCAAGCTAAGGCTCTCTCCCCATGGGGGCCAATCCCAAACTCTAACAAAACGAGGCACCTGGGGTGCAAAAGCGGTGCAGGCTCACTCTGCATGGATTCGAAGCTCACCATGTCATTTCCCATGCCCGGCCTCAGCTGCCCGAGAGGATTCCTGAGGCCTCGCCGAAAAGGGGCCCATCAACTTGTGTTGCCTTGGCAGCCCAAGACTGATCCTGACCGGCACCCTCCCTTGTGCCCTCAACTCAGCCCTTCGGGAGACCACTGTCCTGCTGTGTGTTCAGTGCCTGGAGCCTCCTGGGACCTAACCCTACCCCTAACCCTACCCTGATCCAGAAACCTCCACGAAAACCTAGGCCGGCCTCAAAAACTAATCCTACACTTGAGCCGCACCGTCGCATGTGCCCTCACTTCAGCCCTCGAGGGAGATCTCAAGACTGGAGTCGCTTTGGCCCTGGTGACATCCCTGGACTGAAACCTAACCCTAGCTAAGCTTCTCTCCCCATGGGGACAAAATACCAAAGTCTGAAACCCCACGCGCCTTGGGTCCAGAAGCGGTGCACTCTCACTCGGCATGGAACCTGGAAGCTCACCATGTCGTTTCCCAGGTCCGGCTGCAGCTGGCAGAGAGGATTCATGAGGCCTCCCCAACCAGGGGCCCATCGACTTGTGTGGCCTTGGCAGCCAAAGACTGATCCGGAACAGCACCGTCCCTTCTGCCCTCAACTGAGCCCTTCAGGGAGACCACTGCCCTGCTGTAGTTCAGCACCTCGAGCCTCCTGAGACCTAACCCTAAACCTAAACCCACCCTGAGCCGGAACCCTCCACCAAAACCTAAGCCGGCCTCGAACGCTAACCCGACACTTGATCCGCCCCGTCACATTAGCCCTCACTTCAGCCCTCGAGGGAGATCACGAGACTGGAGACGATTTGGCAGTGGTGACGTCCCTTGAACAAACCCTAACCCTAGCTAAGGCTCCCTCCCCATGGGGAGCCAATACCAACGTCTGACAACCCCATGCGCTGGGGTCCAGAAGCGGTGCAGGCTCACTCGGCATGGAACCTGGAAGCTCACCATGTCATTTCCCAGGCCAGGCTCAGCTGCCTGAGAGGATTCCTGAGGCCTCCCCGACCATTGGCCAATAGACTTGTGTGGCCTTGGCAGCCAAAGATGGATCCTGACCGGCACCCTCCCTTGTGCCCACTACTCAGTCCTTCGGGAGGACCACTGCCCTGCTGTGAGTTCAGCGCCTGGAGCCTCCTGGGTCCTAAACCTAACCGTAACCCTAACCCTACCCCAAACCGGAACTTTCCACCGAAACCTACGCCAGCCTCTAACCCTAACCCTACAATTGAGCCACCCCGTCGCATAGGCCCTCACTTCAACCCTCGAAGGAGATCACGAGAGTGCAGTCACTTCATCACTGGCGACATCGCTGGACCGAACCCTAACCCTAGCTAAAGCTCTCTCCCAATGGGGACCCAAGACCAAAGTCTCACAACCCCACACGCTTGGGGTCCAGAAGCGGTGCAGGCTCACACGGCATGGAACATGGAAGCTCACCATGTCGTTTGCCAGGCCCAGCTGCAGCTGCCGAGAGGATTCCTGAAGCCTCCTTGACCAGGGGCCCATCGACTTGTGTGGCCTTGGCAGCCAAAGACTGATCCTGACAGGCACCCTCCCTTGTGCCCTCAACTCAGCCCTTCGGGGAGACCACTGCCCTACTGTGGGTTCGGCGCCTGGAGCCGCCTGGGACCTAACCCTAACCCTAACCCTACCCCTAACCGGAACCCTCCCTGAAACCTAAGCCAGCATCAAACCTAAAGCTACACTTAACGCACACCATCGCATGGGTCCTCACTTCAGCGCTCGATGGAAATCACGAGACTGGAGTCGCTTCAGCCCTGGCAACTTCCTTAAACCTAACACTAATCCTAGCTTAGGTTCTTCCCATAATGACCCAATTCCAAATTCTGTCAAAAGCACAAACACGGGTTCAGGAATTGATGCATAAATACTCAGCATGGAACTTGGAACGTAGAACTTCAACATATCATTTCCAAAGCCCGACTGCAGTGGCACTGTAACCCTAACGCTGACCCTAACCCTAACCCGTGGAAACCAAACTCTAATTCTTGCTGGCACCCTCCTTTGTTTCCTCTACTCTATGCCTAATCCTGACCCTAACCCTATCCCTAATCCTAAACCCAAACCTAACCCAACTGCTATCCCTAACCTTTACCTTAGCCCTAATACTAAACCTAACTCTAACCCCTAACCCCTAACCCTAGCCCCTAACCCTAACCCTTTTCCTAATTCTAACCACTAACCCTAACCCTAACCCTAAGCCTAACCCCTGCCAAAACCTAACCTTGTCCAGATAAGGAGAAAGGAGTATAAATTTTCAATATGTAATAAATGCAGATTTACTCTCAAAATTAAAAACTTCTGCAGGTGCATTGTGTTTAAATTTCTACAGTGTTCTCAATTTCCTTAATCTTACACAACTGTGTGCTTAAATTCTTTTACGTGATTAATATTATTTTTCCTTTTTATTTATTATTTTGTACTTATTTTAATTTTATTTGGCCAACAGTGCAATATTAGTTTCAGGAGTGGAATTCCATGATTCATCACTTCCTTACAACATCCTGTGATCCTCACAAATGCGGTGCTTAATACCCATCACTCGTCCAGTCCTTCTCACACCCACCTCCTTCTGTCAATCCTCAGTTTCTTTTCCATAGCCAAGAGTCTCCTGTGGTTTGTTTCCCTCTATCCTCGTTACCCCCTCCCATATATTCATCTGTTTTATTTCTTAAACTACATATATGAGTGAAATTATATGGTATTTGTCTTTCTCTGACTGACCTGTCTCGCTTAGCACAATACAGTGTATCTCCATCCACATCATGCAAATGGAAAGGTTTCATTCCTTTTGATCTCTGAGTAATATTCCATTGTACATATACACATCTTCTTTATCTATTCATCAGTCAATGACATTTGGGTTTTGTATGTTGTTTGGTTATTGGTTATAATGCTGCTATAAACATGGGGGTGTATGTAATCCCTCAAATCTGAATTTTTGTGTCCTTTGGGTAAATACCTAGTATAGCAATTGCTGGGACATAAGGAAGTTCTATTTTTAACTTTTGGAGGAATATCCATACTGTTCCCCAGAGTGGCTGCACCAGTTTGCATTCCCACCAACAGTTCCTCTTTGGGGGAAAGAGGGATCCCCTTTCTCTACATCCTTGCCAACACCTGTCGTTTCCTGTGTTGTTAATTTCAGCCATTCTGACAGGTGTGAGGTGATATCTCATGGTGGTTGTGATTTGTACTTCTTTGATGATGAGTGATGTTGAGCATCTTTTCATGTGTCTGTTAGCCATTGGGTGTCTTCTTTGGAAAAGTGACTATTCCTGTCTTTTGCCCATTTCTTCACCGGATTATTTGTTTTTTGGTGTTGCATTTGGTAAGTTCTCTATAGATTTTGGATGCTAATACCAGATATGTCTTTTGCAAATATATTTTCCCATTCCCTAGGCTGCTTTTTAGTTTTGTTGATTGTTTCTCTCACTGTGCGGGAGCTTCTTATCTTGATGAAGTCCCAGTAGTTCATGTTTGCTTTTGTTTCCCTTGCCTTTAGCAACGTGTCTAGTAAGAAGTTGCTGAGGCTGAGGTCAAAGACGTTGCGTCCTGTGTTCTCCTCTGGGATTTTGATGGTTTTCGGTCTCACGTTTAGTTCTTTCATCCACTTTGAATTTATTTTTGTGCATGGTGTAATAAAGCGATCCAGGTTCATTCTTCTGCACATTGCTGTCCAGTTTTCCTAACACCACTTGTTGAAGAGATTGTCGTCTGCCCATTGGACATCCTTTCCTGCTCTGACCAAGATTAGTTGACCATAGAGTTGTGCGTCCATTTCTGAGTTTTCTATTCTATTCCATTGATCCATGTGTCTGTTTTTTTGTTCCAGCACCCTACTGTCTTAATGTCTACCGCTTTGCAAAATAGCTTGAAATCTGGAATTGCGATGCCTCCAGTTCTGTTTTTCTTTCTCAGGATTACTTTGGCTATTCAGGGTATTCCGTAGCTCCATACAAATTTTAGGAAGCTTTGTTCCAGCTCTGCAAAAAATGCTGGTGGTATTTTGATAGGGATTGTATTAAATGTGTAGTTTGCTTTGGGTAGTATAGACATTTTAACAATATATTTTCATCCAATCCATGAGCACGGGATGCTTTTCCATTTCTTTGTGTCCTCTTCAATTTCTTTCATAAATGTTCTATCGTTTTCAGGTACACATCTTTTACTTCCTTGGTTAGGTTTATTCCTTATTATCTTACAGTTTTTGGTGCAATTGTAAATGAAATCAATTCCTTGACTTCTCTTTCTCCTGCTTCGCTATTGGTGCAGAGAAATGCAACGGATTTCTGCATGTCCATTTTATATCCTAATACTTTGTTGAATTCATGTATTAGTTCTGGCAATTTTTTTTGTGTGGTCTTTCAGGTTTTACACAGAGTATCACGCCCTCTGCAAATAGTGGAAGTTTGACCTCTTCCTTGCAAACATGGACGCCTTTTATTTTTGTTGTTGTTGTTGTCTCATTAGTGAGGCCAACTCCCAGTACCGTGCTAAATAGTAATGGTGAGAGGGCACATCCTTTTCTTGTTCCTGACCATAATGGAAAGGCTCTCATTTTTCCCCACTGGAAATGATATTAGCTGTGGGTCCTTCATATATGCCCTTTATGATGTTCAGGTATGTTCCACCTATCCCTACTTTGTTGAGGGTTTTTTTTTTTATCAAGAAACAATGCTGTATTTTGTCAAATGCTTTTTCTGCATCTACTGACAGGATCATATGGTGCTCATCTTTTCTCTTATTGTGGTGGATAATGTTGATTAAGTTGCTACTATTGAATCAGCCCTGCATCCCAG
This sequence comes from Panthera uncia, assembly GCF_023721935.1. NCBI lineage: Eukaryota > Metazoa > Chordata > Mammalia > Carnivora > Felidae > Panthera > Panthera uncia. Next base: position 85,189,944 of record NC_064818.1, on the reverse strand, counting down.
GAATAAATCCTACTTGATTATGGTGAATAATTGTTTTAACGTACTGTTGAATTCAATCTGATAGTATCTTGTTGAGAATTTTTGCATCCATGTTCATCAGGGAAACTGGCCTGCAATTCTCCTCAAGGTAATGCTAGCTTCATAGAATGAGTTTGGAAGTTTTCCTCCCATTTCTATTTTTTGGAACAGTTTGAGAAGAATAGATACTAACTCTTCTTTAAATGTCTGGTAGAATTCCCCCTGGGAATCCATCTGGCTCTGGACTCATCCGTTTGTTGAGAGATTTTTGATTACTGATCAATTTCTTTGTTGATTATGGGTCTTTTCAAATTTTCTATTTCTTCCTGTTTCATTTTGGGTAGTGTATGTGTTTCTAGGAATTGGTCCATTTCTTCCAGATTGCACAGTTTGTTACCATATAATTTTCATAGTATTCTCTTATAATTGTTTGCACTTCTGTGGTCTTGGTTGTGATCTCTCCTCTTTTATACATGATTTTATCTATTTGGGTCCTTGGTTGTGGTCTCTTTTCTTTCATTCATTTTTTTCAAATCTATGTGGGTCCCCTCTCTCTTCTTTACGATAAGTCTGCATAGGAACTTAACAATTTTGTTAATTATTTCAAAGAATCAGCTCTTAGTTTCACAGATCCATTTTACAGCTCTTAGTTTCACAGATCCATTTTGTCTGTGTGTGTGTGTGTGTGTGTGTGTGTGTGTGTGTGTGTTTATTTCTATATCATTTATTCCAGCTCTAATCTTTGTTCCAGCTCCCTTCTTCTGCGGACTTTAGGCTTTGTTTGTTTTGTTGTTGTTGTTGTTGTTGTTGTTGTTGTTACGCTTTATTTCTTGCTCCTTTTCTAGCTCCTTTAGGTGTAAGGTTAAGTTGTGTACTTGGGGCCTGTTTTGCTTCTTGAGGTAGAGCTGTATTGCAATAGATTTCCCTCCTAGGACAGCCCTCACTGCATCCCAAAGGTTTTGGACTGTCATGTTTTCATTTTCATTTGCTTCCATGTACCTTTTTATTTCTTCTTTAATTTTCTGGCTAACCCATTCATTCTTTACTAGGATATTCTTTAAGCTCCATGTATTTGAGGGTTTTCCAAATTTTTTCTTGTGGTTGACCTCAAGTGCCATAGCGTTGTGATCTGAAAATATACACGGTATGATCACAATCTTTTTGTACTTGTTGAGAGCAGATTTGTGACCCGGTATGTGATCTATTCTGGAGAACGTTTCCCGGGCACTCAAAAAGAATTGTATTCTGCTGCTTTAGGATGATATGTTCTCAATATATCTGTTAAGTCCATCTGATTCAGTGTCATTTAGAACTCTTGTTTCCTTGTTGAGTTTCTGTTTAGATGATCTGTCCACTGCTGTATGTGGCATGCTAAAGTCCCCTACTATTATTGTATTATCGTCAATGAGTTTCTTTATGCTTGTTAGTAATTAATTTATATATTTGGATGCTTTCATATTGGGGAATAAATATTTACAATTGGTACATTTTCTTTTTTTTATTTTTTAAAGTTTATTTATTTATTTTCAGAGAGAGACACAATCTCAAGCAGGCTCTGCACTGTGAGATCATGAGCCAAGCTGAAACCAAGAGTAGGACGCTTGACCAACTGAGCCACCCAGGTGCCCCATCCATCCCCTCACTTTCAATCTGCAGGTGTCTTTAGGTCTCAATGAGTCACTTGTAGGCAGCGTAGATGGATCTTGCTTTTCTCATCCATTCTGATACCCTATGCCTTTTGCTTGGAGCATTTAGTCCACTTACATTTAGATTGATTATTAATAGATATGAATTTAATGCAATGTTGTTGCCTGTACAGTTGGTGTTTCTAGTGATATTCTCTGGTCTTTTCCAGTCTTTGTTGCTTTGGTCATTTTTTACCTCCACTCAAAGAGTCCCCATGAAAATCTCTTGCAGGGCTAGTTCAGTGGTCACGAACTCCTTTAGTTTTTCTTTGTCTGGGAAACTCTTTATCTCTCCTTATTTTCATGCTGGATAAAGGATTCTTGGTGCCTATTTTTCCCATTCAGCATGTTGGCTATATCCTGCCACTCTTCTCTGGTCTGCCATGTTTCTGTGGACAGATCTGCTGCAAACCTGATGTCATCCCTTGTAGGTTAAGGACTTTATTCCTTTGCTGCTTTCAGGATTCTTTCCTTGTCTGCACATTTTGGGAATTTGACTATGATATACCGTGGCAATGATTGGCTTTTGTTGAATTTAATGGGAGTTCTCTGCTTCTTGGACTTGGATGTCTATGTCTTTCCGCATATTAGGGACGTTTTCAGATATAATTTGTGCACATAAACCTTTTAGCCCTCTTTCTCTCTTCATTCTGGGACTCCTATGATATGAATATTATTCTGTTTTAATATGCCACTGAGTTCCCCAAGTCAGCCTTCATGGTCCATGACCTTTCTTTCCCTCTTCTTTTCAGCTTCATCATTTTCCATAATTTTATCTTCTGTATCACTGATTTACTACACTGATTTACTGATTTCATCCATCCTTGTTTTTATGGCCTCCATTTGGGATTGCATTTCAGTTATAGCATTTTTAATTTTGGCCTCACTAGATTTTAGTTATTTTATCTATGCAGTAAGGGATTCTCTAGTGTCTTCTATGCTTTTTTCAAGCCCAGCTAATATCCTTATAATTGTGGTTTCAAATTCTAGTTCAGGGTGCCTGGGTACCTCAGTTGGTTAAGTGACTCCAGCTCAGCTCATGATCTCACAGTTCATGAGTTTGAGCCCCACATTGGGCTATGCACTGTCAGTGCAGAGCCTTCTTGGGATTCTCTCTCTCTCTCTGTCTCTCAGAATAAACATACATACATACATACATACATACATACATCAATTTAGTTCAGACATCTTATTTATATCCGCATTGATTAAATCTCTGGCCATCATTTATTCCTGTTCTTTCTTTAAGGTGAATTCCTCTGTTTTGTCATTTTGGAGAGAAAGAAAAACAAGCAACATTAAACAAAATTAAAATATAAAAATCAAAGAAAATAATTTAAAAAATAAAATAAAGTACCTACAGGAACTTAGATCTTAGGTGTGTTTTGGCCTGCTTGTTACAAGAAGCTTCCATGGGTTGCTTTTCTGGTTTGTAGATGTGTAGCTTTGTTCTCTAAGACTTCTGATGGATTTCTTGGGTGTTTCAAATGATTTTATATTTATCTAGTTATATTCAAGTGATGAGACAAGCTTAGGGTCGCCCTACTCTTCCCACTAAATGGCTGATAGTATGTTATGTATTTGAAGCACAATGAATGTCAACTGAAATATATTACAACATGAATGAAAACTGAAAACATACCAAGTTAAAGAGGCCATACAGAAAAGGCCACCCAGATTTCAGTCCCCTGTGATCTTTCAATCCACTAAGGTTATCAAAATGAGGGAAAGTCTTAAGAAAAGTACAGAAAAAAAGAAACCTGGTCATATTGGAAGAAGACTCTTTCACACTTTTTGAACAGGTGGTGACAGCTGAAGTGGCCTGTGGATTCAATGATATGAGGAAACCATAATGATTTCCTCATTTGGAAATTACGACATAGTTCTCAGGGAGAGTTTTCCTCTTTGGGGGTAAAACATACAAGCTTTTTGTGTGAACTGTCAGAGACAGTAAAACAATGACAGCTGGTGAAGTTGAGTGTCAAGTTATGAGTATTTCCACTGCTACAGCAGTTTTCTAGTACATTTCAAAATAATGCAAACTAAATTATGTCTCAAAACAATGACATCAGTACCACACCAGAAAATAAGGAAAAAACATGAAACTTCATGATAGGGGACAAGGCCTGCCAACATGCCATTCACCCAAAGTGAAATTAAGGACCCTTATAAGAGGATATGTGTTACTAAAGGCCATAGAGTGAGGCTTACATTAGTGTCCCCTATGTTTTGGTTATTGAGGATGACCTGAGTAGAAACAGTACCATTTTCTAAATTCCCAATTTTACATATCACCCCAGCAGCAGCAACAATGACACACTTTTTACATGACTTCAGGGAAATTGCAGGACACAAAATCAAGATACTGAAATCACTTGTGATTATATATACTTGTAGGGTCCAAAGGCAGATCCCAAGGTGAGTCACTTTGGCATGAAGACTATTTTCACTTAAAAAGCAATCAAGGGGCACCTGGGTGGCTCAGAAGCATCTGACTCTTGATGTCAACTCAGGTCAAAAACTCACAGTTGTGACATCGAGCCCCACATCAGTCTCCATGCTACTTAGTATGGAGCCTGCTTAAGATTCTCTCTCTCTCTCTCTCTCTCTCTCTCTCTCTCTCTGACTCCTCCTCCTCCTCTCCCCCACTCTCTCTCAAAAATAAATTAATCAAAACCAAGCAGAATCAGAAAAAGCTCTTTACCTCCCACACAGCTGCCTAAAAGAATTTAGATAGAGGACCTGCTCCAGGAACAGAGTTATTCACCATGATATGAACCAGGTATGGTAGACAGGGAAGAACCTAGCAAGGTCTGTTTGGTTAAAGTCCTCTATGTCTCATTCCGTCTGAGAGGACAGGAAAACATTTTTTACCAAACACTTACTCTTTTTCATCTTCCTGTGAACTGCATTCCTTCCCTTTGAGGTACCTGACCCATACCTCCTTGTCTTTAGCTCAGGATGACATATATGCTTCATTCTGCCCAAGTGACTTCAGAATTCCCATGTCTCTCTGGATTCCCCATATACACAAAATTAAATTTTATCTTCTCTCGTTAATCTGTGTCATATCAATTTGACTGCTAATCCAGTAGAAGGACCTTGAGGGGACAGGACATTCTTAATCCTTACATACTCATGGCAAACCTTCACCAAGAAAAATTAAGAAAACTAACAGTTTCCTCCAAAATAATAAAATATCTAGGGAAAAATTTAACAAAGAGGTGAAAATCCTATAGCATCAAAACGATATGATGTTGATAAAGAAATTGAAGAAGAGACCAGTAAATGGAAAGTTATTTCACCTTCGTAGATTGTAAATTTTTTTTTTAAATTGTTCATTCAACCTAAAGCAATCTAGATTCAGTGTAATCATGACCAAAATTCTAAAGGCATTTTTCAAAACAAACAAACAAGAAAAAAACAATCCTGAAATGTGTATGAAACCACGGAGGGCCCTGAATAGCCAAACCCATCTTGAGAAAGAACAAAGCTGTACAAAGCTATAGTAAACAAAACAGTCTTGACAGTGTTGAGATGAAACCAGGTACAAGGATCATTGCAGCAGAATATGGTCAATTACACAGAGAGGACAGTCTCCTCAACAAATACTGCTGAGAAAATGAGTCACAAGAAACAGAAGGCAGTATGTTACACCATACACAAAATCTTGTGCCACACACACTAAAATAAACAGAAACTCAGGTTTCCACATCAAGCCTTTCCTCCACCAGCTCCTCCGAAGACCACACTCTTCACCATTCACTACACATAGGAAGCCTCTGCTGCATCTTACTCACTTTTCCCTCCCACAGCTCCACCTCATCCTGAAGCTGAGGACTCAGCACCACCTTCCAGGAGGGTCCTGTCCATGAGGATGCAAAGCCAACTCCACAGGAGGAGGAGTGAGCACGGCTCTTTGGGATAAGCATTGTTCGAGCCTGGGAAAATTAATAATAAGAAACCTCACTGAAATTAAGTCCTAAGGTTTGGAAGGGGGCACTCTTAAGACTCTAGCAACAGGAAAAGAGACACCTTGCAGGTAGATACACTTCACTGTCCCAGCAGGAGGAAAGAAGGCCTCTTCCTGCCCCAGCAACAGCCCAGCCAATGAGACACTCACTGCCCAGCCAATGAGAAGCCACTACTCTTCCAGCGCCCCCCCCGCCCCCCAGTTTATGCCAACAGACTTTTAGTTTACAACAGCCCCCCTTCCCGACGCCCTGCCTCCTCTATAAAAGAACCTCCTCTCCTTCCTTCCTTCTCAGGACTCACGGGTGCTTTTGCGGTAGTTTGCTTGTCACAGTGGCAATTCTCTACTGTTCCCAAATAAACCTGTCTTTTGCCGGTAAAATAAACGGTAGCTTTATTTTTAAGGTTGACAGGTGTGATTAATTTTAACGAACAGCAGACGCAAAAGGACTTCTGAGGACTGAGTAGAAGTTGTCTTTAGGTAAGGAACATTTACATTTAAAAGGAAAATCGCCATTTGTGCTAGGAAGAGAAGGAGGACTCTAAATTTGTAGAAACTTTTATCAATGGGAAAGACACCGTTACCACCATACCCTCATTTCCCTTGTTTGCTCCTCAAAACAGAGTATCTTTAGCCCATAATAGCAGGTAAGGTGGTGGTAAGCCATTTCAGGGAACTACTCAGTTTCCCTGGGTTTCTTCCATGTATACAGGAGGAATCCGTGTTATTAAACTTCTGTTTCTCCTCCATTTCACTTGTCCCTTATTATGGGGAGGTGTTAACAAAAGTAAATTTAAGTATCCAATTGGCTTTACTAACTGATTCACAAATCACGCAGCACCCCGTGTAGCAAATAGAGGACAGCTCCGCAGAACTAAACAAAGGACAGCTTTTTACAGGCACAGAGAGTGAATAAGACGAAAAACAAGAAACTTATTGACAAATGCAGTGTTGAGACAAGCTCGCTCTCCCGAGGATCTAGGAGTAAATTTCCTACTCTAGACTCCAAGAAATTCCATGCTGCCTAGTTAGAGGTTACACTCCTGCGGTTACACCCCCAGGTGTGCAGCAAGGAATACCAGCAGAGACAAGAATCGAAACCTGGGCCCAACACACGGCAAAGGTGCTCTCCACCTAACCTCCGCAAGCTCCGTCAAGTCGAGGAGGCCCCGCTGGAGGTGTCTGCACATGCGCAGTCACCGACTCCTCAACTGCCAATCGCCAGCGTGGAGGACCGCGTACCCCCACCCGCACCTCCCCTACTCTGAGTTTGCGGCCCCAGAGACTTTAAACATGCGCACTAGCACCTGTGTTCAGCCTTTGAGCCCCGCCTCAGCTCGAGGCTCACCGCGCCTGGAGCGCAGTGCGCAGGCGTGCCGCGGGCGCCCCGCCCCCCCGCGCAGGTTTGGCCCAATCCCAACCGAGGCGCCAACACGGAGAGAGTCTGCGAGCGGAGGGAATGGCGGGGCGGCTGGGGCCTCCGAGCGCCGAGCGGGTGGGAGCCACGGACCCGGCTGAGAAGGCAGGAGGTAGTGCTGGGCCCCGACGCCCCTGGCAAGGGCGGCCGTGGGAGGTGGGGCGGGGACACGCGGCGGCCCCCCAGCCCCCGCTCCTCCCGCCGCCGAGGAAACGCAGGGTCACCGCCGGCAGGTCGGCCTCGGCTGTGTGAAGTAGCCCCGGGGACACCCTTTCTGTTGGGCCGAGCGGCTCTCTGCGCGCAGCTCCTGAGTGAGCCCCCTTCCTCTGTCCTCGCAGCCACGTCTGGGCGTCCCTGCTGCCCCAGAACGGTTCTTACCCGGGCATTCTTTTCCGAGGCTGGGTCCAGGCCGGCGGCACGCAGCGTCCGCGTTTTTTTTCTCCCTGACGCCGACCTGAGTGAGCTCCCAGCTCTGGGGGCAGGGGTGGCGCCACCCGGCCGCGCGGTGCGCTCCTGGAACACTCCCCTCCCTCGAGGGGCTGAGCCTGCCCTCGCTCCCTTCAGACCCACCTACACTGGTGCAGCCTTGGGACCCGGCGCGGCTCCGGGGTGTCTGTCCCGCAGAGGAGAGGAGTGAGTAGCGAACCTTCGCACGCAAGGCTCGCCTGGAGCAGAGCGTGGCAGCCAGGCATGAAGAGGAAAGTGGGACGGATGCATATGCACCCCTTGTATTAAACGCCTCCGATGGCCGAGGCTGCGCCAAAGGAGCCTTCCGGTGTGGCTGTTTCAGGTGCCTCCCATAAGCTAGTCCACGTGGGTGGTTTAGTCACTTCACCAGTGGCTGAGTTTGCGCTGCTATAATGCAGTACCCTAACCTGGATCGCCCCGTGACCACTGAACTTTGCTTCTCGTGACTCCGGAGGCTGGAAGTCTGGGACCAAGGCATCGGCAGATAGGGCGTCTGGTGAGGACCAGCTCCCGGTGCCTGCGTGACCATCCTCTGGCTGCATCCCCCCGGGGGGAGGGGGCAGGGCCGGGGAGTTGTCTGGGGTCGCTTTTATAAAGGCACTGCTCCCATTCGTCAGGACTCCGCCATCATGACCCAATCACCTCCCCAAAGCCCCATCTCCTGGCACCATCACATCAGACCAGAGTATTTCAACATGCGTTGTACGGTGCTTACTACATAGGAGAGTGTCCTTGCCCTTTGCGCTTCACACCGGGGACTTCTGGTCCTTGTGTCTGAGGTCTTGTGTCTGCAACTCAGTCTCAAGGTTCAGAAATGTTAGCAAATGGGGGATCGGATTTTTTGTTAATTCAACAGGTATTTCTTGCCAGGCTGTGCTTTGCCTTATGGCGGGCACTACATAGGCAATAGAGGGTAAAAACAGTGCAGCTCACTGCCTAGGCTATTAATAATACCTGGGGAATTGGTTGCCCAAACAAACTGTAAAAATCAGTTTGGGGTCACTTGGGCCAGTTAGCTTTAAAAAATACAGCCATATGCAGAAGTGTGTATGGTGAAAGACAAACATCCTCCTTCCTAGTCCTACCCTCCAGAGGTAACTACTGCTGAAAATACTTTGGTGATTCTGGCCACAAATTATCTGGACGTGGTATGCATATGTTTGTAGACTGGCATATATTTCGCCTCTTTTCGTAGCCAATTGGGAGTCTATATGCACAATTTTTTACTGACTTTTCATCTGTCTAGGGTCTCCTTCCATGTTTAATGCATAATGAATCTACCTCCTTTTCAATGGCTGCACAGTATTTTGTTGTGCAGATGGATCGTACTTTTCGGCTGATGGGCATCCAAGTCGTTTCCCACTTTTGACATGACAAATACTGCTTCCGTGTCTTTTAACATGCCTTTTGCATACTTAGATGAGCATGTCTCATACATAAATTCTTAGAACTGAAATTATGCCTTCAAAATGCTGATGTACTAAAACTGTCCTCTGAAAGGTCACATCAGTTTCCAGCCTATCTGTATGTGAATTTCCCCACATCATCTCACTGGCCATTGTCAGACTTACTCATCTTTACCAACCAGATAGGTACGATGTGCTGTTTTCATCTCATTAATCATGACTGATATCGTATATCTTGTCAAATATTTATGGGCCATTTGTAAAATTTTTGCTTAACTGTCCCCTCCTTTCTTCCACTCTTTGAAAGCAGTGATTGTTTACCTTCTTTATATTGACTCATTGTTTTTTTTAAAAGATTTTATTCTAAGTACTCTCTGCACCCAACATGGGGCTCAAAATTGTAACCCTGAGAGCAAGAGTCACATGCTCTATGTGCCAGCCAGGCACCCCTGACTGGTTGCTTTTTAAAAACTTTTTACTATGGAAAAATTTAAGCATACACAAAAGGCAAAAACAAAGTATAAAATTACCCCCATGAGCCCATCTTTTCCACTTTGACAGTTATAAGCTTTTGGCCAACCTTGTTTCCTTTTTATCCTCACCCACTCCACTATTTCATTTTGAAGCAGCACAGGCATCATAGCATATCATCCATAAATATTTCCATATGTATCTCTAACATCTCTAAAATATAGTACTGTACTCTTTCCAGAAAACTAACCACAGTAGTACTGTCCTATCTGAATAACAGCTACAATAGTTCCTGTGTCACCAAAAACCCAGTTTTCAAATTTCTCTGATTATGTCACCAATATTTTTTAAAGTGCACTTGTCGAATCAGGATCTAAATACAGTCCGTTTTTGAGTATTGAGTATATGTCTTTTTAATCCCCTTTCATCTGTAAGGATCTTCCTTTTTTCCTCCCCCCCCCCCCAAAATTTGTTAAAAATCCTGATTTTTTCCTGTAAAGTTCCCAGTCTGGATGTTGCTAATTGCATCCCCATGTGTCCTGTGTTCCTGTATTTTCCCTAAATTAGTATTTAGATTAAGAGAATTAAAAGGCATTACTCTGACTTCGTTTTTGGCAAGAATCCTATATTGTATTTTTACATCAAGTGGCTCATAATGTCCATTTATCTCTCTTGTGACGTTAGTACCATTAATAATCGCCAACATCTAGTTCATTAAGGAATTAAAAATAAGTGCCTATATTGGTTATAAACAAGTGAATATGAAATATTCTACTGACAAGCTTCAGAGTAATTGATTATGTATATAAAATAGCTCGTATTTATGTGCAAATGACATGGTGTCTTATTAAATTTTCTTACTATTCATTGTGGTTTTTTTTTTTAATAAGACTCTAGAACTTTCTAGTTAATTAGCCATCTGCCAGTTACAGTGACTTTTGACCCCTTGTTTCCAGTTTTGTTTTGTTTTTTGCCCCTCCTTTCTTTTCCTTTCATTATTACATCATGAGGTTTGACCCAGTCTTGAATAGTACAGGCAGGGAAAGTTCACCCCTCCCCTTGCCCTGAGTTTTATTAAGGGAAACTCTGTGGTATGATTTCACACTTTAGGAAAAGTTGACCGTGAAATAGCCTGACTCCTCTCGAATTCAGTGTCTACCTCAAGACAAGGGGCAAGAGCACCACTCTGGCTGGAGATCTGAGCCCCCCTCAGCCCCATACCAAAGTTATTGGACCCTTCCTTGGGCCCTCTCCTTTGGGATTATGAAGCGTTTGGTTGTGTCTCCACAGGGCAAGCCAAGTCCTCACAGAAAATTGAAGACTTGATGGAAATGATGAAGAAGTTGCAGAAAGGTCACATGTCTTCTCTGTAACTGAGGCACAGCCTGAGCTTTGGGAAAAGGCGGAAGTGGATTAAGTTCCAGGACTCACAATTCACAACCTTTGGAAATTAACCCATTGGCTCTTTCCTACTTTTTAAAACTTCTTTGAAGTAAAAATATAGCCCAAGGATTTGAAATTACAGTATAAGGGGATAGAAGGCAAAACGTTTCCCCCAAGCCCCCTTGCTAGCCACCCATGTGGTCCCCACCACACTCAGTTAAATCCAGGTTTTCACCTTCACCTCCTTTCCCTCCACCTTACCTCTGCTGCTCTCTGCTTGCTCACATGGCTTCTTCTAGCCATGTTCCCACTTCAGGGAAGGCCTTTTCACTGACTACCTACCACCCCACCCAGGAACTGCCCTCCCCTTGATTTAAGGCCTTCAAGAGGTCTTCCCATATCTGAAGAGCATGCCCCACTCCTTCGTGCTTTAATTAATTCCTTGCCCCTCTATTTTTCTTGATTGTGATGACTACAGCCTGACTCAGTATCTCTGTTTTTTCCCTTGTATCCTCTATCCAGAATGAGAGTCCCTGTAGGGCCCCCAACTCCCTCTGCCTGCCCTGTCATCTCCATTCAACCTCCTTTCCTCCCTACAGCGGGAAGCCTAGAGCCCAGGGTTGAGGTCCTGATTAATCGGATTAATGAAGTTCAGCAAGGTGAGCTCAGGGACAAGCTACATGATTTGCAGGGCCCCTGGTTACAGGATTACTAAGTATGTATTTCAGGACCACAGCAGCAGGTCAAACCAAGGGTGGGTTTTTCTAAAGGCAACTGCTGTAGTCACATGTCCATGAACCTGGCCCTGCTGCCAACTGAGACCAACAAGAAGGGCTGGGCTCTGGAAGCCTCATTTCTTGCCCTGTAAAATGTGTCCTCCCCACCCCCTGCCCAGTTTGCTTGAAGACAAATGTGAAATGTCACTATTTGCAAGGAATGGTGTAGTTGGATGTTGCCCTTACACGTTGTCTGGTTTCTTGTTTTGTTTTGGTTTTTTTTGGCACAGCAAAGAAGAAAGCCAGTGAGGAGCTGGGAGAGGCCCGGACTGTTTGGGAGGCCCTGCAGAAGGAAATGGACTCATGTAAGCATGCAGGGGGTCGATTACCCAGAGGTCCCCAGTGTCATGCCTTCCTGAACTCAATATTCTGGACCCTTAGCATTCTTGCTTCGGCCAAGGGCTCCTGCCCCCTCTGCGGCATCAGGTCCTACCAGTCTCCCACTCTGTACTGTCCAAGCATACTCCCACCTCAGGGCCTTTGCTAGACTCTTCTGCCCCAGATACCACTGGTTTCTATTGCCATACATCATCACCATCAACTCTTAGCTTGAATGTCCCCTTCTTAGAGAAACCTACCCTGGTCATCCCATCTAAAGACAGCACCTTGTCCCCACCTGATCACATTCCCCTTACTGCTTGATGTGTTTCTTCATAGCCCATATCCCAGTTCATATGATGTGTCCTTCTCTCCCGTCCATGTAAAGTGCACTGGCATTCTGCAGGACCCTCACATTCAACCCTTTATCAACATCAGGGCCCTTTGCTGCCACATCCGGGAGTGTGGGCACAAGATGGGAGGGGGCTCAACTCAAGGGGTCCACAGTTGGGATTGGGGTACAGTTGTACCAAACCGCCTGTGTGACTGTGGGCAGGTATGCTCTCTGAGGGTGCAGTGGGTGGTACCTGATGCCTGAACATGTTACTGTGTTTTCCAGTGAGTGGAGAGGAAGTACGTCTGAAAGAGACCTTGAACAAAAAGCAAGGTAATTGTAGTTATTCTGTGTCCAGGCTTTTGCCTTTGTCACCCTGCAGAGGCAGTGTGACAGTCTGTCCACAGCAGCTGAATCCTTTTGAAACCTGAATCCGCTCGCATCCCTCCTGTGGCTTCCACCAGACTTGAAGCAAATTACAAAGCCCAATCCGGTGCCCACGAGACTCCACGTGATCTGACCATATTAACTATGCCCAGGCCTGATGCTTTAATGGGTTCTCCTGGGGCCCTTCGTTCCTATCCCTGCAGAGACCCTAAGGATCCTCAGACTCCACTGCCAAGAGAAGGAAAGTGAGGCACAGAGGTAAGACCTTCCAGCTGGGCCTTGCTCTTCTTTCCCCTTCATTGTGGGGGAGGAGAGAAAGAGGGAAACTCAGTCATGGACCCAGAGCTCTCATTTCCTCCGTTTTTAAAACGGAGAGGTCGGACCCAACAGTAGGCAGTAGTGTTAAGAACACTCTCACTCACTGGGATAATCATTCGTTTGCTAGAATACCAAATTCCTTTGGCTGTTTTTTCTTCTGTGCCTGTCACTCTTCCCAAAATGGACCCTTGGCTGTCTGTCCACTCATCTGTGCCTTCATTGAGGCATCAAGCCATTGCGTCTCTTTCTATTCATCGGGACCCTTCATCCACCTCAGTATTTGTGAATCCATCTCTCCACTTCCTGAACATTGGTTTAGCTTATTTTGTGACCAGAGTCACTGAGCCCTGGCATACCAAGACTGGAACTGTGTGGGGAAATTGGGATGAGGTGTGTGTGTGTGTGTGTGTGTGTGTGTGTGTTCGCAGTTGACCGTGCCCCGGTGACTACACTATTCCCAGGGGGCACATGCTCATGCCCCAACCCATGAAGTTACCAGAGAAGGACCTCAATTTAGAAGGCTACAACACACCCCAAGAGGAGGCAGAAGCTCCACCCAGCCCCATCCTGGGGAGACATTCAGAGAACATGACTGAGGGCTGCTTTGCCTCTTCGCAGGAAGCACACCATGCTGCAGGAGTGCAAGGAGCGAATTTCTGCCCTGAACTCCCAGATCGAGGACGAGAAGAACAAACAGAGGCAACTGAGGTGAATCCCAGTGCTCCGGGCCAGGTGGGGGGTGAGGGGGCAGTGTGCGAGGATGGGTTGTAGGTGCAGGTAATATCAGGGATGGGGGTTAGAAGAGGAGCTGGCTGACCTGAGGTTTGGAAGGTCAAGGTGGGGAAGGTGCTCCCTGCCAAGCAAAGAACATGGGCAAGCCTCCCATGGTGTGTACATGAAGACCCCTGGCCTGGGCCTGGCTGGGGAGGGGTGTCTCAGCCAATGGTCCCTCATCTTGTGTGGCCGGCCCCCAGGTTGGATTTTGAGGAACAGCTGGAGGATCTGATGGGCCAGCACAAGGACCTCTGGGAGTTCCACGTGAGTCACTCACAGCCATTCCTCCCACCTTACACATCTTCCCTAAGAGTCCCAGGCCCCAAACTGAAGGTCACGCCTCAGGCCTCCTTCCTCTCGCCGGCTTTTGAGCCAGCCTTGGTGGCCTAACGTCAAAATGGCCCTCAACTCAGTGCCTCATCCCCACCCTCACTGCCACCCGGTGTCATCCTCTTCACTGGTCCTGTCCGCCCTCTCTGCTGCTCCCCCAGGGCCCTGCAGTGACCAGGAGGAGCCCTGATGAAGTCAGGAAAGGTTATCCATAGAGAAGATCCATGGATGTGTTTGCAGCCATGACTGCCACAGGGCAGACAGCGGGGAACCAAGCAGACTGGTGTTTGCCCCCTGGGGATCCTAGATACCAAGTGAAAGGGGCAGAGAGAACAGACGTTGGGATAGAGAGAGAGGTTCATTGAAGAGGCCACGTAAGGGGAAGAGAAACGGCAATGCAGGGCTAGTAAATGATTCTCCAGGGAACACTTCTGGTTAGTGATGCTTTTAGGATCCCCTGTAATAAATGCTTGCCTCACATCAAAGCTTCCAAGATTACCGAACGTTAACCACCTGGTGAGCCTCTCAAGCACAGCATCACAGGTATCTGGGGTGAGACAGTTCCAGGTGGAGAGGATGGCCAGTACAAAGGCCCTGAGGCTGGAATGTGCCCTGTGTGCCCAGAGGGCCCAAGTAGTAGGAAGGGAGGCAGGCTGAGTAAAGACCAGATCCAGGTAGGCTTGTCTGAGGTGCATGGGGGTAGGCTGAAACACATGCACAGGCCTCCTTTCTACCTACTCAGAGACCAGAGCAGATGGCCCAGGAGATTGGCGCCCTGGACAGCAGCAAGGAACAATTGCTCAGGGAAGGTGAGGCCTGGAGATTGGGGAGGCCCTGATTTGCCTTGCACTGCCCTGCTTATCTGTCCCTTCCTGCTGCAGAGAAGCTCGTGGAGGCAAAGCTGGAGGACGTGAAGCATCGTCTGTGTTCCCAGTTTGGGGCTGACGGTTGCTCAACCACTGCTGAGGGGCTCTTTCTCCGCAGCCAGGAGGCAGCAGCTGCAGTGTAAGACGAGCAGGACAGGGACAGGGACTGGGGTGGAGGGAGGGAGATGCCAGTGCTGATGCCCACCCCCCTCAGACATATGTTTGAAGAGGAGAACAGGAAGGCCCAGGAGCTCCTAGAGGCTGCTGCCCAGCGCCATGAACAGCTGCAGCAGAAGTGCCAGCAGCTACAGCAAAAGAGGCAGAGGTGCGTGTGGAGGCCCTCCCCCCAGTCCTCTAGGGGAAGGTGGCTGAGGCATCTCTGCTCCCTTTTCAGCCTGTCTCCTGGTCTCTTCACAGCCTCTTGTCCTTTCTCCTCCCCTTCCCCCTCCCCACACTCCTACCCTACCTCTGTCTGTCCAGGCTTAAGGAAGAGCTGGAAACGCTTGGGGTGCAGATCGCTGCTCAAGCCCAAAGCACACAAGATGAAGGGGCTGGCCCAGGAGAACTTGTGAGCCCTGGGTTGGGTGGCAGGGAGCAGAAACAGCTCATGCAAGGAGCTGGGTGCAGGAAGGCAAAGAAGGGGATCGAGAGTCCTCAGAGGATGGTCTTTGGGGAAGGGTGCTCCCACAGGGCACAAAGAAGACAAAAATGCAGGGGCTGGCAGTGTGGAGTGGGAAGAGGCAGGTCCCAGGGAGGGTGTGGGCACAGGGATACATGGACATTTCCCTCCTCAGACTCTGACCTCCCACAGGCCAATCCTAAGCTCCTAGGAGTCAGCAAGGAGAAAGACCCAGGGCTGCCCACCAAGCAAGGCCGTAGTATGCCCTCCTAGGCAAGGACTCTCTTTGCCTTGGAGCATATTCCATGAACTTCGGGAAATAAAGGCACTATTTCAGTACAACTGCCTCAGCTGAGTTTATGCAGAGGGGGTAGGGCTTGTCTGGCCCCTGACACTGTGTCAAGCCTTGGCCTCAGCCAGAGGGCCACAGCAGGCCTCCCTACCCTCATAGTCTCTGGTCTGCTCCTTTCTAGGACTTAACACACTGTTCTGGGTTCCCAGGCAGAAGGATGCAGGTCTGCAAAGCCACAGTGTGATTGTTTCTTTAATTCCTCATTCAGGCCTGAAGTAAACCGAATCCCAGAAATCTCAACAGCGGGGATGGAGTCAGTCAGTCCCTTGCCCACAGTCTCCACTGATTAGCTGAGAAAAAAAAAAAAACATAATTGGAGGCCAAGTGTAGTTTGTGCCTTCCTGGGCACAAAATATGTAACCGACACCTGTCACAAGAACATAGTGTCTTAGAAATCCTGTGTGCTGGGAGTCAATCACCTAAGACTCCATGAAAATGCACTCACCCAATAAAGGGCAGCAGTGCTCCTGAGCCAAAATACAGTGACTGAAGTAGGAAGAGATTCCTGGTCTTGAAAGACTCCCACATCCAGGTAGGACACTAACATGGTGGGATTGCAGAGATCCAAACAGGCTGCCTGGAGAGCACTGTTTCTGTGGAAGAACGGGGGAATGTGACATGGTGGGAAATTACTCCGTCAGTTAGAGACACCAGGCATAAATCTCCCAGTTTTCTGACATGGAGTTAAACAGACCTGTGTCATAAATGAATTGGTTACACCTTATCAGAACAACTCCTGCATTGCCTGGAAATTAGTACATTCCCCTGAGTAGCAATGGAAATAATCACCTTGAATAGCAGCAGTTCAGCTAATTTTGCAGCTTCAGGTGATTCACAATAAAAAAAGACACATGAGAGGCGCCTGGATGGCTGTCAGTTAAGTGTCCAGCTTTGGTTCAGGTCATGATCTCATGGTTCGTGGGCTCGAGCCCTACGTCGGGCTCTGTGCTGACGGCTCAGAGTCTGGAGCCTGCTTTGGATTTGGGGTCTCCCTCTCTCTCTGTTCCTCCCCTGCTCTCCTTTTGTCTCTCTCACTCTCTCAGAAATAAAGATTAAAAATTTTTTTTTAAATTAAATAAAAAGACACATGCTTACTTCAACAGAAGCACAAAAGGCCTTTGACAAAATCCAACACCTATTTAAATTAAAAAAAAATGTAAAATCTAGGAATAGAAGGTACCTTCTTTAATACTTACCAGTGAAATGTTTAAAGCACTTTAGGGTATGTTCAAATACTATTCACTGTACTAAAGTTCTAGACAGAGAAACAGGACCAGGACCTTCCCCACCCCTGCTCACAACCACATGGATAGCTGCCAAGGAAAAAGATCCTCCTTCCTGCTGTCTTGCAGTCGCCCTCCACGCCCTTTCTTTGGAAACCCAGAGATTGTGTCAGCTGGAATAAGAGAAATGTAGCCCCAGCATCACACAGTAGAGCAACCAAGGGTGGGTTTCTAGCTGAGACAAAAAGAAAAAAATCCATAGCTGGTAGAGTCACTTACCATAGGTATAGGTAGAGACAGAGGAGCTAAAAGAAATTGTTCAGTTTTAGAGAACAATCTAGACAAAACACCAAGGAGCCAGGACTACCTAGGTGTGAAAATAAAACTGTTCCTCCTTCCCAGCGTCTCCAGTCAGGAACAAAGATCCCTGAAGTATGAAATGAATGCAGGCTACAGGTCACAATCAGGATGCTACCGGCAAAATGGAGCCTCAGAGCGAAACTCAGACCAAGGGTGTTGCTCTAAGACCCTTTTCTTGAGACTCTAAAGAGTGTGCCTTGTAAACCCTTACGAGAGATGATAAATAGTAGCACTGTCCCCACATCTCTCAGTTCGAGGTGGAGTGGATCCTGTTCCAGAAATATAGGGGTGGCTTTCACCTAGTGGACATTATAATTTATCAGAAATCCAAAAACTTTCTTAAAGGCATGAAATCAATTTGAATCACAAGTTTTAGAAACAGTTCAAATGAGAAGAGCCCTCTGGGCAGGAACCAGAACTGAAGAAACTAGACAGCAAAATGAATAAATCAGGCCTAGGTCATGCAGAAGAGAGGTGACGGAGTGCAGAATCCAGAGCCCTAACGTCATTCCCAGAACCGCTGCATCCTAATTAAGGAACTGATGGTGTGCCCTGCCAGATTTCAGTTTCTGTGTATGGGAGGCTAAGTGCCTCCCAGTTCCTCTCCCTCGAATGGACCATCGGTGAATCCCTCATCTCTGTGCTACCATTGTGTGTTGAGTGTGTGCAGGGCACATAACTAGTCACATCAGGTCCTAGGTTTTCAGACTAAGTCACAGACAAGGGACTGTGTCCAAAAAGACTATGTGCATGTAGACCAGATACAGATGATGAGGTCCTACATTTTGAGCTAAACAGCTCTATAAATTGAGGTCCTTTAATTTTATAGTACAGATTACATGTGTGAGCAATGTGAACTCGGTGGTCATAAAGTGGACAGTGTCCTATTGCATTTTCTAAAGATGGCCACACTACTATGTCCCATCCCACATACTATTTAAGGTGCTCTTACATCGAAGGTGGAGCCTATTTCTCTACCCCTTAGAATTTTCATGGGCCCTGTAACTACCTTGTATAGAAAAAGGCAGAATTGACACCATGCTAGTACCATTAGTGTTGCCAAATATCCCCTTGTACGCAAAATCACCCGCAGCAGAGAACCAATGGTCGTCTAGTTCAAAAATTTTTTTCAATACAGTACCATTTCTATCTGAAATTTTCATCCACATTACCTAACCTGATAGTTTTCCCTTAATGAGAAATTCTCTGATAGACACAAAGTCAGACATTCAGTTGAAAATTTGGACACAATAGGTATTTATAAGTTTTACTTTATTCTCACTGTTCAATGAGCTATCTCTGACCAATAAAGGTATTCCTATATTTACTGCATTATTTCTTCCTATGATTTCTGACTTAGGGTTGAAAGATGAAAACACGGGTTCTTTCCTCTGTGAGTTTCCTACACAAGGACTGGTAACTTCAACAGAAGCCTGCCACAAATTCACAAATTCATAAAGTGAACTGGCTACAATGGACTGGTAGTGCTGTAGTCAGGTCACACATAGAAGGGTTCTCACTCAGGTAAAGTACAAGTGAGGATTTCTGAGGTAGAGATGGAAAGATTTCTGCCCTCCACAATCAATTCTTTCTGCCTGAGGTCATGGTTGCAATCTTCACTCTATGGCTTTGAAGACAAACCTGTGTGTCATCTGCACTTCAGGAGCACAGGGAATAAAAAAACTCAGCAAATGCATGTTGTTTTTTTGGTTTTTGGTTTTTTTGTGGCCAGGCTTAGAAGTAATGTTCATCATGTGTGTTCATATTCTCTTGGCCAGAACTCAGTTACATGGTCCCACCCACAACAAAGGGAGGCTGAGAAATGTAGGCTAACTGTGTGCCCAACACAAAGAGAAAGTGAGTTTTGGTATACATACAGCCAGTCTCTGCCACACATGACTTCTCCCCTGTGTGAGTTCTCAAATGTTTGCTGAGGTGTGATTTCTGACAGAAGGTTTTCCCACAATCATTACATTCATAGGGTTTCTCTCCTGTGTGAGTTCTCTGATGAACAGTGAGGGCTGATTTCTGGTAGAAAGTTTTCCTACATTCTTTACATCCATAAGGTTTCTCTCCCCTGTGAGTTCTCTGATGCCTATTGAGGGTTGACTTCTCACAAAAGGTTTTCCGACATTCATTACATTCATAAGGTTTCTCACCAGTGTGAGTTCTCTGGTGTACAGTGAGTTTTGACTTCTGGTAGAAAGTTTTCCCACACTCCTGACATTCAAAGGGCTTCTCACCTGTGTGAAGTCTCAGATGCACAGTGAGTTTTGGCTTCACACAAAAGGATTTCCCACATTCGTTACATTTATAGGGTTTGTCTCTTGTGTGAGTTCTCTGATGTACAGTGAGAGCTGGGCGATGGCCAAAGCATTTCCCACATTGTTTACATTCATAAGGTCTCTCTCCTGTATGAGTTCTCTGATGTGCAGTGAGAACTGACTTCTTATGGAATGTCTTACCACAGTCGTTGCATTCATGATGTGTCTCCCTATTGTGAATCTTCTGATGTATGGTGAGGGCTGACTTCTGGTAAAAGGATTTCCTACATTCATTACATTCATAGGGCTTCTCCCCTGTGTGTGTTCTCAGATGTACGGTGAGTTTTGTTTTCACAGGGAAGGATTTCCCACATTCATAACATTCATACGGTTTTTCCCCTGTGTGGATTCTCTGATGAACAGTCAGGTGTGACTTATGGCAGAAAGATTTCTCACATTCGACACATGCATAGGGCTTCTCCCCTGTATGAGTTCTCCGATGTACTTTAAGAACTGTTTTACTAATGAAGGTCTTCTCACACTCGCTACATTTATAGGGTTTCTCTCCTGTGTGTATTTTCCGATGTTTACTGAGATTAGACCTCTTGTAGAAAGTTTTAGCACATACATCACATTCAAAAGTTTTCTCTTCTAACGGAGTTCTCGAAAGCTGAGCGAGGTGTGATTTCTTGCTGAAATTACCCCCACTTTGATCATGTTTATGGTGTTGCTCCTCGAAATCGGCTAGACCAAGATGCAACTGTGTTGGTTTCTCACAAAAAGTGTTCCTCCATTTGTTACATCCACAGTGATTCTCCCCTATGTGAGTTCTCTCTTGGGCAGTGACAGCTGACTTACCACAGGCTTCCCGATGTTCATTATACCTACAGGCAGTCTCTCCCATGTGAGCTCTCCTATAGGTACAGAGTGTTGCCCCCTTGTTGAAGTCTTTCCCTTGCCCACTAAATTCGAGAGGCTGCCGCAAAGTCTGATTCCTCGGATGACAACCAGGACAGTCGGCACACCTGAGGGGGCTCCCCGTTGTATGACATTCCTCGGCATTCTCTCCAACACGCATCCCACCAGGCTCACCAGGGAGAAACGTGTTCTGACACACATTAAACAACTCTGGCTTCACTCCTGAGTAGCTTCCGTTATTTATAATCAGTTTAGAAACGTTGGCTGCACTCAAATTAAGTGTTTTTCCCAAACTGGTTCTCTCCTTCGTTGACGTTTCATAGTTGGCCAATCCAACTTGCCACAAAAGTCTGCTCTGATACTCCTGGCCAGTCTCCATCAGGTCACCTGCAGTCTGGACATCTAAAATGAGACAAAGTAACCATATGTATGAACCACACCTAAACATTTCTTACGGAATGTTCATGTAAAAATGGAGAAGTTTCTTTCCATCGTGTAGGATAAGAATTTTACAGAGTTAAAATGGGTATGATTATGATAAGTATATGATTTTTCTTTCTAATGAAATAATGTAACAAGTTACACCAACAGATTCTCTAATGTCAGATCATGGTTTTATTTATTTGTTGGTTTTGCTTTATCTTTTTTTTTTCCTTTTTGAATCCATGAGGAAACCATTGGTCACAATATTCACCTATTCCCTAGTCTTAGTGTTCAGCTGACTTCTCTTCATCTGCCATTTGTGTTCCTGTTCCATTTCCCGCTTTCTCTCACAATAACTGTAGGTCACTTGTGCTGGGCCTTTTCTCATCACTCAGCTTTGAAGATGACAAGGTCTTCCTGGATCCACCACTTTAGGATGCAGTACAGAGCCATTCTTCTGTCATCTCAGCAGGGATGTTGCTTAGGAACAAGGATTTGTTCCCACATTTCTTTACTTTTTCACCTTTCCCTGGGCATCCGTGGGGTTTTTCAAAGGCATCATCTCTCCTTCTCCATGCCAGCCAGAGACCGCTTTTGGCTAATTCCTAATTAAACCCTGCATACTTCGCTTCTCACAACCCTAACCGGTACAGAGAGCTCCAACCCTCCACACTGGGCTACCTCTCCCTGCTGGTCTAAAGGGTTTAAGCTCTGCAACCCAGGCTGTGCCCACCATCATTGGAAAACCTCTTTCTGGCTCCTTCTTAGATCAAAAACCCTGGCATCCCCACCCCACTTCCTGGTATATGCAGCCCTACTTGACAATGTGCAGTTTCTAAAGGCTTGTGTTTTGCACTCTGGAGTTTTGCATGTGTCCTAGTTTCAGCGAAAATGCAGTCCGTGTATGGGTCATTGTTTCAGAATGATTTAGCGTAAGCAACTGCACCCTGAAACCCCGGGCTCCACTGGCCTCGAGGACACACGTTCTCCAGATTCTCCTCCCATGCCATGGACTGCCCCTTTCCACACTGTGCGTGGTTCTCCACACCTTCCTGCCACCTGTGATGCCGTGGCTGACAACGCTTGGTCCTGGGCTCCCCTTCTTTTCTTAACAACTCCCTGGGCAACCTCCTCTAATCCTGTGCCTTTAACAATATTTCTAACTTGTACCTTGTAATAGTGATGTCCAATTTCTACTCCAGATATTATATCCACCTATATGTTATACTGTCAAATTTGGTAAATCGCCACCTTAAACTTAAGCTATCCCAAAGTACAGTCTTAATAATTAATCACCCCAAAACCACTTTCCCTGGGCTTCCTTACTAAAATGGCACACCCCATGTTCTGTCATGGTGACATCTGTGCTGGTTATCCCACTACTTCACAGGTACTTCGTGTGTCGTATATGTGTTTCATGCTGACTCAATAACTGGTAACCACCTAGAAAGGAGTGCATTTGTCTGATTACTGTCGTTATCCCCATAATTACAAAATGACTAGTGCTTACTTAACACCTTTGAAAGAATAACGAGTATATAAATAAATGTCTGAAAAAAACTAGTGCGTGAGGATGGAGGAAAGGAGGGCATCTTACAACCTACAGACAGTGGCTAACAAAGGAAAACATTCTAAGAGGAGGCAGGTAAAGACTGGATTTTGGGTAAGACTAAGAAAATAGAAAAAAAGACGGGGGTGGTTTATACATAAGAAGCATCTTTGGAGACTAAATAGAGCACGTCTGAGCCTAGGAAAAGCACGGGTAAAAAACAACCCAGCACGCCCAACATCTGCTATGCTCTCCCCTTCCCAGACCCCTGCCCAGTATGCACTGACAGACCTGGGAGGCTCTGCTCTAGGGGTTCCTCTACTGTCCATGGCTCTGCTCCTTGCTCCAACTTGACGATCACCTCAGGTTTGGGAATGCAGTGCCCTGTTGATCAGAAATAAAGGGGGGGCTTTTACCAAACCGTTTGAAAGAATGACAGGAGCACAGCGTCAAGAGTCGTGCAATGAAGGGCCGATCTGAACCTCTGATTAGAGAGGTGAACACCCACGGTCTTCTGGGCCTCGAATCTTAAACCTAAGTAGCATTTAACCTCATAAACAGTTTGCACGTTTACCAATGAAGAAAGCAGTGCTAGGACACTAAGACACTTTCACTCACCCAGTGACACCAGGCTACTGTAGGTCTCCAGCATCACGACCCTGTACAGGGTCCGCTGGGCATCATCCAGGTCCTGCCACTCCTCCCAGGTGAAGTTCACAGCCACATCCTCAAACGACACCAACCCCTGTAATGAATGACATGTGTCTCAATTCAAGGGATCAGCTGGGATCAGAAGAACAAGTCTGGGAGTTCATTCTTTTTTGTGTGTTTTGTCTTACACAGGATACACCATGCTTTGTACTCTATACCGTGGGCTAAAACGAATCCACAGTAGAACTATCCTACCCATGTTAACTCTTTAATCCCTAAAAGTACAATCATAAAGTTTCCCTTGTCAATCTGGAACCGTCCTTGCTACTAGAGACGAAAAGATAACTGTGCTCCTCAAAGGTGTGTGTGACCTGGTATGGAGGCCTTAGTGTAAACATACACCTGCAGTAATGCACTAGATAAACTAGGTTAGACGTGTTTAATGTAGACAAGAGTAAGAAAGAAGAAAACAGCTGCCCTTGTGCCATCCAATCACACTTCCCTGAAGAGCCAAACACATTAGCTGTTTAATGTCAACAACATATTCTCATAATTATGAGACTACAGTAGAAGTCACGAGGGCAACAGGTACACATGCTACATTAATGGAAGTACAAACAGCACCATGTCCAAATGGTTGCTCCTAGGCTGTGACGAGACATAAAGGCAGTAAAGGTATTTAAGGAACAGATTATAGTTTGCATTTAAAAAAAAAATTGTTTTTGAGAGAGAGAGGGAGACAGAGTGCAAGTGGGGGAGGGGCTGGGAGAGAGGGAGACACAGAATCCAAAGCAGGCTCCAGGCTCTGAGCTGTCAGCACAGAGCCTGACGCAGGGCTCGAACTCACAGACTGCGAGATCATGACCTGAGCTGAAGTCAGACACTTAACCGGCAAGCCACCCAGGCACCCCTATAGTTCTGCATTTAAATATCTGACCTAATTCCAACACAACAAATTTGATGCACTCACCGTTGTTTTGAATATTTCAATATTCAAATATTTGAATATTTGAATATTTCCTCCTTATCCCAAAGGGTTGCTTCTGTCCTCCCCAGTGTGAGTACCTCCTACTTCCTAAACCACAGGGTGTCAATAATGAGGGGCCAGTAAGAAGAGATAAGTTACACGGCCAGATTTTCTTTTTAACAGTCCTCCCCTAGAAGCAGGATGGGAAAGAGCTTAGAAGAGAGTGACAGAGGACAAACTTGGGGTTACAGGATACAGAGCAATAAAATTACAGAATAGGGTACTAATCCTACAAAGCAAAAACGAAAAGAAAGCAGGAACACAAGTTGGTTCTAATTTGTTCTGAGAAGGGTGAAGACAGAACCCGGCTGTCTGCATGACCAGCTAGATACATACTGGTGCTATAAGATGAAATAAAATAGGGCACAGAGTGTGCACAAGAGACATAGATTTTGGACACAGCTTGTCTGAAGTCTGTGCGTACGCAGGGATGTCATACTGGCAACTGGATACATGATCTAGAGCTCAGGAGAGATCCAAGCTGAAAATAAACATTGGGGAAGCAGCAGAATTTTAGTACTGGCTGAAGCCATCAGAGTGAATGGAACGGCTCACAGAGAACCTGAGACTTTGAAAGGAGAAAGGAACAGGTGCCGTGTCTTAGGACACACCAATGCTGACTGTCAGAGAAAGAGAGAGACACCACGACACAGAGAAAATTTCTAGAGATTATTCCAGGAATAGAAATAACCTCCATACTAAGGACTCTATTAATACACGTCATCATATTCACGTTTCTGAAAAGTCCTATGATGATTCAAATAGACACTAAGCAGGTATCTACAAAATATTCTCCCATTTGTAATAATAACCATTAACCAAAGGGGATTTAGAGGATTCTTCCTTAAAATGATTAAATGTGTATGTCTTACCCCAGAGGCAGCATCACACTTCATGAGGAAATACTGGAGTATAAAGGTGCTCTCCCACCACAATTATTCAACAATTTACAAGTGGTAACAGTCAATGCAATTGAAAAGAGATAAATAGTTGTAAAAACGGTCATAATTTAAATATAATTTATACGTAGAAAACTCAAAAGAATCCTATGAGAACTATTCTATAGAAAGAAAATAATTTTCTGTTTTAAGTTTGAGACAGAGAAAGAGAGAGTGAAAGTGCACACACAATCAGGAGGGGGCAGAGAGAGACAGAGAGAGAGACAGACACACAGAGAGACAGAAAGACAGACAGAGAGACAAGGAGAGCACACCAGCAGGCCCGACTCTATCCCACCAACTGTGAGATCATGACCTGAGCCAAAATCAAGAACTGGACACTTAATCACCACCAGGCGTCACAAAGACAAGAATTTTCTATAAGAAAATTCTATAAACTGTAGGTTATAAAAATAATGTCTTCATACCTACAAAAACATTCATACTATAACAACAACAAAAAGCAGAATACATATCAATACATTAACAGAAAACATACAAAGCTATGCGAGAAAAAAATATGAAGGCTACAAGAACTAATAAATGAAAGACACCATATTCACAAGTAGGAAGATCTACATCAAAAAGATATCAATTCTCAGTAAGTTAATAATCAGGAAATTCATGTAATATTATCCTAATAAACAACACATCCTTAGATACAGACAAGCTAATTTAAAAGTTCATAGAGAAGATTAAGTAAGAATAGACAGAGACCGTGGTAGGTTATACTTCTGTTCACCAAAATTTAGTGTCTCTCCCTTATCAGTCAGCTCTGGCTGACATAACAAATACCCTAGACTAGATGGATTCAAAAGCAAATTTCTTGGGGCAACTGGGTGGCTCAGTTGGTTAAGCTTCCAACTTCGGCTCAGGTCACGATCTCATGGCTCGTGCGTTCGGGCCCCACGTTGGTCCCTGTGCTGACAGCTCCGAGCCTGGAGTCTGCTTCGGATTCTGTGACTCCCTCTCTCTCTCTCTTAGCCCCCCGCCCCGCTCACACTCTGTCTCTTTCAAAAATAAATAAACATTAAAAAAAAATTTTTTGTAAGCAAATTTTTCTCAGATTTCTGGAGGCTGAGACATCCAAGATCAGGCGTCAGCCAGTTCTGTGCCTGGTATAGACCATCTTCCTGGCTTGCAGATGGTCACTCTCCTGCTGTGTTTTCTCATGGTGGAGGAATAAAAATCTCTCCTCTTCCTCTTTTCGTAAGGCCACCAATCCTATCAGATTAGGGCCCCAACATTAGGACCTCATTTAACAATAATTACTTTCTAAAGGCTTGATCTCCAAATGCAGTCACATTGGCAGTTAGGGCTGGCCTTGAATATACAAATTCTGGGAGAATACAATACAGTCCACAGTACTCCCTGTGGTGCCCTTCTCTGCAAAAGGATTAATATCCCTTGGAGGTGGAACTCACATAAACAGATCTATATTCTTCCATTTACCTGGCACTGAACAAGAACAAGTGAATGGAAGTGACACGTCACTTCCAAGCAGAAGCTGGAAGAGCCATGCATAGATCACCATGTCCTCCCTCTGTCACAGGACCAACAATGTAACAGTAAAAAAAAGTGCTGCTCTGTCTGGGATACTGAATGAGACAAAAAGGATAAAAAGCAAAACTGATCCGTGATGGACAGGTAGCATAAGAAAGAATGAAACCTTTGTTGTGGACCTAACTGGTAATGAATCGGCATAACCACCAAACAGAAACAAGCAGTGCAGAGAAACTGGGACGAAGGTGATCCATGATACCAGGGGCTAAATAGCAGATCAGTGTTACTTATGATCACCGGTACTTATGTACCTAATGTTACTGAAGTAACATGAGGGATGATTACCATATGGATTTAAAGCTTTAGAAAAAGAGGTGGGAAAACAGAGTATTAGTAGTAAGTATCAGGCACTAGTCGCTGCCTTTAGTTAAATACTATAGGAAAAGTGATAAGCTCAGGTGGAAAAAAAGACTTCAGTGTGCAAACAGGAATGAAAGAAAATTGGGAGATACTATAAATTTGGGAACCTGTAGGACTGAAAAACTTTCAAAGGATTTCTCATTTTATCTGTTACTGTTTAAGGCTGAAGAAGTTGCCTCTTCCAATTTTTACAGAAAAAAATGTAAGAAATGCTTGGAGAGTCAAGACTAATTAAACTCAACCTCAAGGGAGTAACAAACATGTTATAACCATGGCATCCTGTGACACAACTGAACCCTGAAGACAATACACTAAGTAAAATGAGTCAGTCATGAAAAGATGAATATTGTCTGACTTCACCTATAGAAGCTCCCTAGAATAGTCAACTTCATGGACATAGAAAATAAAATCATGGTTGCCAAGGGCTGAATTAGAGGGGACAGGTACTTGGTATTTAATGAGCAGAGCTTCATTTGGGAAACATGAAAAAATTCTGGAGACAGTTGCACAAGATGATTAAAACTAATGCCACTGAACTGACATTTTTAATTAAAATGGCCAATACGGCCAATTCGAGGTGATATATATATATATATATATATATATATATTTTTTTTTTTTTTTTTTTACTGTTTATTTATTTATTTTGAGAGAGGGAGTGAGCACAAGCAGGGGAGGGGCACAGAGGGAGGGAAGGAGAGAATCCTAAACAGGCTCCATGCTGTCAGTGCAGAGCCTGACATGGGGCTCGAACCCATGAACTGTGAGATCATGACCTGTGAGATCATGACCTGAGCCAAAATCAAGAGTCAGATGCCTAACCGACTGAGCCACTCAGGTGCTCCAGGTTATGTATATGTTATCAAAATAAAAAAAGTTAACCAACTTTTCACCAAATTGTAGTCCAAAATTCTATTTATGGTTGATGCAAACATCCATTTTTCCTTACTCATTTCTTTTAAATGATTAGCTGGAACAGAAAAATTAAATATCCTTTAACAGGGTTGAAAACATGACAGTTCATTTTTGAACTAGCAATTTCAATTATACGATAATAAAAAATACAGATAGAATCACTGACAAATTTATAAAAATAAAAGGTAAAAATTGTAAAAATCTGAGCTCCTTGTTTCATACTTTGCCTATCTTCATCTTAACACTTGTTTGAACGTATATCACTGATTCCTGAATACGTTCTCCAACCGGACTCCTGAAGCTGTCACCACACATGTTGGCTAGTAGCACAGCTCAAGAGGGACCCAACCCAATCACCAGGCATATACATCCTTCAGATTTTTCCAAGAAGGACAATTCCAATGTAAAACAGACAGTTACTACATTTGTCTGTGAGCACCAATGCAGATTTTGGATAAACTAACAAAACAAACACATGGGTCTTCATGTAAGAGGAGATTATACCTGAGAGAGGAGGAGGCATCCAGGAGAAATCGCATTAGAGTCACTGGTGAATGGACGGTATATCACACGTAAGGGAAGAAAAGACGACACGGATTTCAGGTGGGACTCGCTCCGTGTGAGGTGCCTTCTGGACAGCCACAAAAAACGCATTCACGGGGGAGTTGGACCTATGGTCTAAAGGATGGGGAAGAGGTCCAAGCTGGAGGGAAATGCTCAAGACTATCAAACCACAGAGGGCCAGACAAGTCGAGGAAAACCGCATCGTGTGAATATGGGGGCCAGATTTGAACACTTGGAGAGCGATGTTCAGGAGAAGAAACACACAGGAGAAGAATTCAGGGAAGCAGAAGAAATCATCAGGCAGGCCGCCACAGGAGCTAACGGACAAGAATGTCCAGGAGAAGATCCTGGAGGGCAGTGTCACCACGGCAGAAGGTTCACGTGAGGCGACGCCCACAGTACACTGAGTCTAACTATAATCTAGGTGGATAATGCAGGTTGTAGGTTATTTCCTCACTTAGAAGACGTGAACTGGGACCACACTGAGTAGGTTAAGATGCAGACCAGCAGTGGAAATATTTGTCAGAAAAATACAACTGTGAACAGTCGGCCCCACAACCTACACAGACAGACTAGCTGACAGAAACGTGGGGAGACTTATTTGAAGGACCCGCAGTCAATTCAGTCCCCCAGACATCCCAAGTTTTAGCCGAGGATCAAGTAGGGCCTTCCAAAAGCTGTCTGGGACGCTACTTTCGCAACGCCAGAAAACCCTTAGTGAGCAAGCCGTGTTCCAGCCCCAGGTGACCGACACCGCTGCAGAATGCTGGACGTGTTGATTTCCAGGTTGCCAGTGAAACGCTGTCCACGACACCATCTCCGTGACCGACAAAGGCACCGTTTCGGACTTCCGTGCCTGCAAGCTTTCGTGTCCCATGAGAATGCGGCACACTTTCCTCTAAGGGGCCATTCTGAAAAGATAACAAATGTGCCTATCTTTTCTCCACGACATCAGAAAGAGAAATCAGGGACGAATCTGCACTCACCTTGGAGGACTCTCAGGTCATAGAACCCGTCCATACCTACAGGCCACCATTTCCACGTTTAGGTATTTTTCCCAGAAGCTGAGTTTCACTTATTTCTACTTTTCTATTTTAATTTATGAACTGCCCTTCGTAAAGCTCACGAAGCACGATGTAACACAAGCTGAGGAGCAAGCAAACAAACCACTCACCAGAGATGAATTCTGCATGTTCTGCTGCTCTTGGAAACGCACCGAGGACTGTGGGAGGACAGCTGGGAGAGAGGGCCAATGGACCAGAGTCATGACAGGACTACTGTGACTTGCTCCTAGGTCCTGGATTCTCTTGTGTGAGGCTCTCTACACACAGCTAGAAAAGACAATTAACAAGGGGGGGGGGGGTCACCTGCTGTGAGACAACAGAACCTCACACCTTGAGAAACAGCAGGAAACACCCTATTGCAGGGGAACCCCCAAGCCCATTAACTGCACATGCAGTTTATCCTTGGTTACTGAAAACACCCATGTCCTACTGATTTTATCAACAGTTACTAGTAAGAATTAACTTAAAATTCTGAAGATGCTTATTTAAACCACGGTGGTTTAACTACGCTCCTATTAATAGAGACATACACACAGGGCTTCATATTTGCGTTTCCACGGGGACACCTGTAGCTTAAACACCTTATCTTCACGGAAAGTATACATCTTGCAACTCAACATTTTTGGCCTGTGATTTTATAGGAAAAGAACCTAAGGTACATTTCTTGTGTGGCACACTGTTCCCGTAATGGTTCTCAATGACCTGCTTCCCTGTAACCACTTCCTCAACACCGGCGTGGGCTTTGCCATTCGACTTGCTTTGGTCAAAGGGAGCTCAGCTCAGCACCTGTGACCCAGACACAGGATGAAGAGGACTTTTCCACTAGCGGTTACCTTCCGGGAACACTATCATCTTGTGAAGACACCTGGGGCTAGCCTGCTAGGGACGCACGGCTTAGCCGGCAACCAACACAAATCACCAAAAAGGTCAGGCTACACAGTGCAGGGCGGGGGCGGGGGGGGGGGGAACTGACCCCTGCCACCGCCTGCTGTGGAGACGCCAAGAAACCCCGCAAATACAACAACTGCCTCACCCTTAGACCCGGATGCGCACACCTTTCACGATGATCTCTCCGGGAATCGCGGACATCTCACTGCTCATCAATACGCTCACGTGACAGGTGAGCAAACCGAACGCCACCACGGTTGGAGACACCGCTGGAACGAGGACGCCGACCGCAGCCCCCGACGCTCGCTGACCGTCTGCAGACCCACCCCCGCCCTCGCTGCCTCTTGGACTCGACCACCCAGTTCGCCAAGCTCCCGGAGGCACACGCCGCGCCTTCTACAGCGCGCCTTCTCCTGACCAAGCAACCACTGAAAGCACAGCCCGAGCCGGATCCCGCCTCGCCGTCGGTCACCAACCCACCTTCCCGCTCCCACCAAGGGGACGACCCCTTCCCCTCGCCCGCCCAGTCCCCGAGTGGCGCAGGGCTCCCCTTTCACCCTCGCACCAACCTTCAGGGACCGACACAGACCCCAGCCTAGGGCCCTCGGGGAGGCGGCGAAAGAGGAGCCAGGAGCGGAAGTTCCTGGCGGAAGGGGGCGGGGGCCGCACGTGCGCAGAGGGAGCCCGGAAGACTCCCAGAGTCCCCTGCGGGAAGACGTCTGTGCAACGGAGAGACTACATTTCCCACAAACCTCTGCGCTCTGTCCATTAGGAGCTTTGGGAGGTGAGGTGATGGATGAGAGTTGGGGTCCACCCACGTGGCCAAACGTGGGATTCTCGTCCCTTATTAATTCCTGACTTTTTTTTAACTCCTTTGAAAGACATTTAAAAAAAGGTTTTTTTTTTTAATGTTTACTTGTTTTTCAGAGAGAGAGAGAGAGAGAGAGAGAGGGTGAGCGGGAGAGGAGCAGAGAGAGAAGAGACACAGAATTCGAAACAGGTTCCAGGCTGCAAGCTGTCAGCACACAGACACACCATGAGATCTTGACCTGAGCTGAAGTCAGACTCTTAACCAACTGAGCCACCCAGGTGCCCCACATCCTGATTTTACCAAATGATAGAGATGTCGTCTCTAAATAGGAAAAGTCTAATGTGGAGGAAACATTACATCACATGAAATGTTAGCTTTAATTGCTAGCTATGTTATGGTAATGGTTATAGAAGCCACTGGGTTTTTTTTCCCACAAGCATACTAAAGCATGAATAGTGAACTACTACAATATCTGCATTTTATTAAAGTACTTAACAAACAGATATGGCAAGTGTTAAATTAATATTTGTAAAGTAGATCCTGGAGTTTGGGATTGAGTCAGTCTTCAACGAAAGACCACGGGGGAAAGGGAAATGGAGAAGTTTATTGCGCACAGGTTCGGGAGGAACTATACCTCATGCTTCAAGGGGCCACAAGGCGAGAGGTCAAGACAGGGTGCAGGCAGAGTGAGTGCAGCGGAACCTGGACCGCATCTTCATTATGGTCCCCCTTTGATGTGCTTTGGGGTTCCAAGGATAAGGCCAAATGGGTCAATTCAAACCAGAAAGAGTACAGTTTTGCTATGGTCCATGGGGGTCTTACCTAAGGGATGTAGGTGAAGGTCGTGGGAGGGAGGGGAACTGTTGCTCACAAGGGGTACTGGGGAAGATTATATGAGGAATTTGCATTTGTTCCTGACTCTGCAGACTGTTATCCAGGGAAGGGCTACTGTCAGTCTGAGGTTCCAGCATGCCCCTCGGGCACACAAAATGGATGCAGAGGCAGAAATATCACGGGGTAGTTATGTAAACATGTACCTGCAACTCTCAATGAACGTATTAAATAGATGCTAGTTCAAATGCCTTCTTTTTAAATTTTAAGTGTGTTTATTTATTTTGAGAGAGACAAAGTCAGCACAAGTGGGGGATAGACAGAGAGAGGGGGAGACAGAGAATCCCAAGCAGGCTCCACACTGTCAGCACGGAGGCCAACATGGGGCTCAAACTCATGAAACTGTAAGATCATGACCTGAGCCGAAATCAAGAGTCAGACATTCAACCGACTGAGCCACCCAGGCGCCCCTAGTTCAAATGCCCTCTTAGCGCAGAAGGCATGTACCAGTTTCATCAATAGATGCTATTCTCACCCATTAAAATAACTTCTAAGCCATCAAAGGATGATATTGCACTATTGGGAAACCTGCTCTAGTGTATATACAGGAATGAAATCATTGGGTCATAGAGTGGATCCCCTCCAAAACAGTGCAGATTTACACTTCCAGTGTCTGGTAATTACTTGCTCAGAGACTCCAACGATTTTTCCATTCATGAATCTACTCATCAAAATCTTATTTATTTTCCTGAGGGTTGGGCTTCAACATGGGCTTCCCTTCCCTGGTTTCTGTCACGCTATAAACAAATTCAACACTCGGCTTTCTGCTGTCGATGCAGCATCTGTAGAAACAGGGATAAAACTGGCTTTTGTAATTGGGTTGATGTGTACTTTAGAGGTAGGGGTGGGGGTTGACTGTCTGGCCCATGACCTATCTGACCTATCTGTGGTTTTCCCTTTTCCTAAAATATGACCTCATCTTTTCAAATTTATGTATCTTTTTCTCATCCTGCAATTGCCCCTCATCGGCTGTACTGTGTAGACCCAGGAACCTCAGTCTTTATTTCCTATTCTCTTCTTTTCTCAGATTCTGGGATCCCTCACCTCCCTTCCTTAGTCCCCTGGATCCCATATTCCTCTATTTAACACCTATGCGTGTGATAGTTGGAGATCCTTTAAATCCCTGCCAAACATTCAAATGTTTGTTCCTTCATCAGTGAAGTTCTGGGCCTGGGCTTTTCTTGATGTGAACTTTTAAGTTAATAATTCAATCTCTTCACTTGTTCACATTTTTTTCTTGAGTCAGTTTTGGTATTTTAGGAATTTATCCATGTCATCTAAATTATCTAATGTATGTACAGTCGTTCATATAATTCCTTTTAAAACTGTTTAATTTCTGTAAGGTCTGTAGTAATGTCCAATCTTTCATTTCAGATTTTAGCAATTTGACTCATCTATTTCTTGGTCAATTTACTTAATGTTCGTAAGTTTTGTTGACCTTTTCAAAGAACCTGATTTTGATTTCACTGATTTTTCTCTTTTGTTTTTCTATTCTCTGTTTCATTTCTTTCTGTTCCAATCTTTATTTCCTTCCCTTACTTGCTTTAGGTCACTTTCTCTCTCTTTTTTTTTCCCCTCTCCTACCCCTGTTTTTTTCTTCTTTTTCAAGAGTCTTAAGGTGGAAGTTTCCATTATTGATTCAGAATCTCTTTTCTTTTGTCATAGAGACATTTGTGGAATAAATTGACCCCCAAGCACTGCTTTACTTGCCTCCCATGAGTTTTGGTAAGTTGTGTGTTAATTGTCAATTATTTCAGTGTACTTTCTAATTTCCCTTTTGATTTCTTCTTTGACAAATGTAATTTTGGGGGGTTGTTCATTTTCAACATATTTGTGAGTTTCCCTAACTACGTTCTGTTTTTAATTATGAAAACCACTCGATCGTGATTTTGTTTTGTATTATTTGTGATTGTGATTGTATTTGTGATTATGTTTTGTATTATTTCCATCATTTTACATGTATTCTAGTTTGTTTTATGGATTAGTATATGGGTTTTCTTGAAGAATGTTTATGGGAAGTTGAGAAGCATGCATATTTGGCTGTTGATGAATGGATTGTTCCAGATATGATGGTTAAGTCTAATTGGTTTATACTGTTATTTGAATCTTCTAGTTTTTAGTTTTTCTTTTGCTTAGTTGTTCTATCCATTATTAACATGAGGTATTGAAGTCTTTAACTATTGTCATTTTATTGTCTATTTCTCCCTTTATTACTGTCAGGTTTTCTTACATGTATTTTGGTATTCTGTCATTAGGTGCATATATGTTTATAACTGCTCTATCTTCTTGATGAATTGACAGTTTTCCATTAAAAAATGTCCCTCTTTAGCTCTAATAACTAGTTTTTGTTTTAAAGTCAATTTTGTCTAGCAGCGGCATAACCACTTTAGTATAGCATTCTTGTATATTTTTGTTTGAATTTCATTTATTTTCCCATCCTTCTATTTTTAATCCGTTTTTATCTTTGAATCTCAAGTCTGGCTCTTGTATACAACACAGATATGAGATTTTGTTCTTTATCCAGTCTGATACGCTCTATTTTATGATTGATTATTTAATCCATTCACATTTAATGTATTATTGATATACTTGGACTTTTTTTTGCAATTTTAGTTTTTTTCTATGTTTCACATCTTTTCATTTCTCTATCCCTCCTTACTGCTTTCTTTTGCAAAAGTTAATATTTTCTATGTAACATTTAAGTTTCATTTATGATTTTTTTTTCCTTATATATTTGTTATTTCCTTAGTGATTGCTCTTTGGCTTACTATATACTTCTCAAATTATCAGGATCAGATCTAGATTCATACTTAGTTGTAGTTACATATAAAAGCATGATTTCTATATATCTCTATATGCACCTCACCCTTTCTTAAAGTATTATTTAATACATGTTACATCTAAAAATTCTACAAACTAAACAAAATTTATTATAATTCTTCTATTACATAATTTGATGTTTTTTTAAAGAAGTTGAGAAAAGAAGAGCAAGGATACACTTAATACACTTTTAGGTATTAAACTTATTTATCACTCATGGTTCTCTTCATTTATTCTTATAGTCTCAAGTTACCATCTGGAGTTATTTGTTATCATAATACATATCCTCCCCCACTCACCTCCATTGTACTATTATAAGCAAAGATATTTTCATATATTACAGGCCCAATAAGACATTATATACCTACTTTTTTATACAGTTCTTTCAAATCAGATAAAAGAAGAAAGTAAAAAAATTTTCATTTATACTCTCTTTTATAGTTATCTAATTACCTTTCTTGGTACCTCCCCCTACTTTTGGAGGGCATATATTCAAATTACTCTCTGGGGTCATTTACTTTCATCTTGAATAGCTTCTCTTAATATTTCTTGTCAGGCAAGTCGGATAGCTACAAATTTCCTCAGTTTTGTTTATCTAGGCATGTCTTTTTTTCATCTTCATTTTTTAAAAATAGTTTTGATGGATATAGGCTTTTTGGTTGACAGTGTTTTCCTTTGGGCAATTTGAATACGTTATTTCCATTCCTTCGGACTTCTCTTGTTTCTGCTGAGAAGTACATTGTTAATCTTACTGGGTTTTCTTCACGTGATAAAAAGTTTCCTTTTTAAGTAAAAAGGTCTTCATTTGTCTATCCTCCTCCTCTTAAGATTTCTTCCCTGCCATTCATGTTCAGCATTTTTACTGGATTTCTTTGTGTTTATCTTAATTGTAGTTCACTGAGTTCCTAGCCAGTTAACATTTCTTCATTTGCCATATATCCTTGGAACTGATTCCTCAGATTTCAAATGGTTATTGTTTTCTTTTGTTTTGTTTTATAATTTTCAGTTTGGCTGGGGAGCAGATCAATGGTCCCCCTATAGTGCTGGAAGTCCCTCTAAGAATCACATAATTTTCAAACCTGGATGTTCAGTCACTTGTGAACTTTGCAGTTGTCACAGAGTAATGACACATAGTTTAACAAACAAAACTAAGCTCAAACAATTGTCAGTATTATGTGAATGAGTCATTATTATTTATGTGCTTTGGAAGTTTTGCAGATACTATCATGACCGGGGTATTATACTTAAAAAAAATTTTTTAATTGTATAATAGCAATACACATGTTCACGAAGTGGGTAAAATTATAGCAAATGCTGAAAAATACACCTGACAATAACTTAGAAGGTCTGTTTATATTACAGAATTCATCAAGCAATTGAAAAAAACCCACCATGATACATTACACAATTTAGTAGATAATACAGAGAAAATAAAAAGAAATATTACATAAACTTTTTGCTACAGTATTGGTAAATACATGCCTTCTGGGACTATATTTCCCTTGAATGTCATATAGTCCAAAATGTGAGCTTTTAGAGACATTAATTTAAAATTTACAAGGTCTGTAGAGGACATAATAAAAGTCAGTTAGAGCCTGGAGCTACTTGAACCAGAAGGAACTGTGGCTTTTTACACTATGATGTTGTATTTTAGATTTTGCTGCCAGCCGCTGCCTTGAAAATTTAAGCAAGAGGGGACTCCATGAAGTATAGGAGATCCATTGGTGTCCTTGGCTACATCCTTCAGCCCAGCTATGGAGGTGGAGGATAGTCCCTCTCACACAGATAGAGCCCTAGCCCGTCTCCACCTTGTCTCTCCATGATTCAGCCTTGGGAATTTTCCCAAAGCTAAGGGAGATCAGTCACTCCATTCGTGGGGAGTTCAAGGAGTTCATGGCCAACTTTCAAGCCATAGCTTCTCATGACTCAGTGGGTCAGCTGAGACACATATGACCTAGCTTTTTACAGAGTACCCAACAGGATGAATGTCAGCTTGTTCACAGCGGTCAGCAGCTCAGCAGGATACCCTTAACTGTCTTTCCCTCCACTCCTCTCTTATTTTCTGCACTTCCTCATTGTTGCTTTTTGCAATCATTTCCCAAATAAACGGTGTACACAAGCTAGTATCTCAGCTCTTCTGGGGATAGAGGGGAATACAAAACAAAGACAGCAAGAAACCCAAGCAAGACAACAACTGCTACTCAAGTCAAGTCAAAACAAATACGGGAACCCTAGCCAGAACACTGACCTCTTCTCAGCAAAGAGTGGTCCCCAAGCCAACAATCCTAACGCAATCACCCACCAGAATCAATAACATCACCAGGAGGGTAGCACTTCCCATGTGTTTCTCAGAAGACCCAATTGCCCCACTGAAAACTACCACTTATGTTTGAGTACATCTCTGCTTGATAGAGCCTGAGTCACATACGGGATATAAGCTGCAAGGAAGTCTGGTTTCTCCTGTGACACCTGCAGGACATCAGAGTCCCCCACCTGCCCCCATCCTCTGCAGGACTCTGCCCCACATGTCCGAAGCCTCCTCTCTTGGATCACGCTTCTGCCATTTCACCGCCACGGGTCTCCATGTGCCCTCACTGTGGTCTGGAAAGCTAAGGCAGTCATTAGGCCCACCTGGTCTGATGGTGTTGTGTCTCATTTATCTCCGTGACTGGATGGAACAGAACTTATTTCTCGCTCACTGTCCTTCCTGTGCTGATCGATGCAGTGTGGCATGTGAGATGCTGCAGGTGACTCAGACGGGGGGGTGGTGCCGCCACCGCATCCCACCTGGAGCCCGTTCCAGGTGGGCACCGGCTCTCCCACGCAGGACGTGGAAGGAATGCATTGACCTAAAGTAGTGCTCTGGGTAGGATGTGTGGGCACGGGATGTTTAGCAGCTCTGTTTCAGCACACTTAGCATGGACTCAGCCTGGAGAAGGAGAGGTCTATATTCCCAAAGCAAGCAAAGGGGTCCCTTTTCCATCCTCTAACACAGGTGGCAAAGGAAGACTTACAGAAGAAAATGTATAAATATTTTGTGTTTCCAAAGCGGCAGCAAAAACACATATCTGAGACACAAATACACAATCTGCCGGGAAAGTGCCTGCTCCAGACTTGTTAAAGTAAAAGGGTCAGCTCCTACTCCTACTTTATCATAATTTCCTCTGCATCCCGTTGGTAGCCCCTTTGCTCTGAGCTCTTTCTCCAAGGACCTCCTGAGTCATGGAAAGAGCAGGCTTCAGGAGAAGCTGATCTGTCAGTGAAGCAGGGAAGAGAGAGTACAAGAGCCAAAAGAGAGGAGGAAGAGACAGTCATGGAGCAAGACAGCAATGAAGACTTTGGGAGGTTTCTGATCATAGCCTGGAATTTTTGGAATCCCAATACTCCCTTTCAACCACATGCACGAGGATGAGACAGGGAGGAGAGAAGGGTTTAGGTATCATGGAGAGAAGCATTGAGAGAGTTGAGGTGACGTGATGGAAGAAAGAGTTCTGGAAAGAAAAGAATAGGAAGGTACTGTTAAGGGTGGAGCCTGCACTTTCAGTTGGGCATCTTAATCGGCTCTGGTGGCCCCTGCACTCCAGGCACCTGAGGCTCCAGGCTCTGTCACGGAGAAGTGGGCAGCAGTAATACAACATGCACACACACACACACACACACACACACATGCACTTAACGGGATTCATCAAGGCAGCACCTTCTCTCTAGCAGGCAGATGTGTAACTACAACATACAGGAGGCAACTTGCAGAACACCTTCCAAGGCGAGATGAGTGAATAAGAGTAACTTGTGGTTTTCAGACTTTTTGAGAATTCAGCCCATAATAGGACATACATTTTACTTCCAACCCAGTAAATCCCTATATACCCTCACACAACTGAAACAAAAAGTTCACAAAGTGAATCTTACCCTTTACTAATTGTGGTATGTTCTAATGTTTTCTTTTCTATTCTACCCCAGTTTTAAAAAATAAGTTCATCAGGCTCCTCAGAATTGATTCTGCTGCAACTTCAAAA
This sequence comes from Panthera uncia, assembly GCF_023721935.1. Lineage (NCBI taxonomy): Eukaryota > Metazoa > Chordata > Mammalia > Carnivora > Felidae > Panthera > Panthera uncia. Next base: position 85,150,804 of record NC_064818.1, on the reverse strand, counting down.
ACAGTTAGATGAATGAACTATTTAATGTCCTGGCAGTGCCTCTTCTACATTGACCTCCCACGGCACTGGATGCAGGAGTCACGGAGCAAGGCCTTACTCTCCTATGGAATGTGTTGAGATTCACAGTATGACCATTTCCTCTGAGAAGGATCCCTGTGTGAGTAACTCATCATCAATTGTGTAATGCTGAGAAGCACACTTAGCTCTTGGAACCTCATGTTCTGGATTTTTCTAAGTTGGAAAGGAGAACATACACTATACAAGGGTGCCTGGGTGGCTCAGGCAGTTCAGCATCTGACTTCGGCTCAGGTCACGACCTCAGAGCTTGTGGGTTTGAGCCTTGCAGCGGGCTTTGTGCTGACAGCTCAGAGCCTGGACCCTGCTTCACAGTCTGTGTCTCCCTCTCTCTCTGCCCCTCCCCTGCTCACACTCTGTCTCTCTCTTTCTCAAGAATAAAAAAACATTAAAAATTTTTTATAAATAAATATTTAAATATATATATATATGTATGTATATATATATATATATAAAGAATGTATACTGTACAAAATTGTGAAGACAGAAGCTGTGTACATATCACTCCTGGCATATGGAAGATGATCCACATACAGGCCCACCTTAGATATATTGTGGGTTCTGTTCCCAACCACTCAATAAAGTGAGTATCACAATAAAGTGAGTCAGATGAATTTTTTGTCTCCCAGTGCATGTAGAAGTTATGTTTACACTACACAATATTAAGCGTGCAATAGCATTATCTCAGAAAAGCAATGTACATACTTAATTGTAAAATATTTTACTGCTAAAAAATGCTAAGCATCATCTGAATGTTAATCAGGTTGTAATCTTTTCACGGGTGGAGGGTCATGCCTCAGTGTTTTTGGCTCATCAGGGTGGTGGCTGCTGAAGGTTGAGGTGGCCATGGCAATTTCTTAAAAATCAGTTAATGCTGCACTGATTAACTCTTCCTTTCCTGAATGACTTCTCTGTGGCATGTGATGCTTTTTGACAGCATTTTACCCACAGAACTTCTTTTAAAATGGGAGTCAGTCCTCTCAAGTCCTGCTGCTGCTTTATCAACTACATTGATGTTAACGTCTCGCGTACCATACTGGACTCAGTTGGACGCATTCCCCATTACTACCAACACTCAGCGGAAGAGCGGTACAGACCGCTTTGACTTGGGCACTCCGCATGGTCCTTGGCTACTGTGGCCTGACTCACCCCTTCGTTCCTCTGAGTCTGCTCTGGCAAAGACGTGTCACTGCCACCATGTGCTGGAAGCAGCCTCTTGTCAGCTCTCTCCTGCCTTGATGAGCCTGCTGCATCTGACACTGTCCGTGGGAATGCTCCTTCCCTGGCTCTCCCAGTCTGCCCCAACTCTCCATCACCATTGTTGTGCTCCTTCATCTGCTCGCCCCTGGAGGAAACATCTCATTACCAGTGAGATCTTGGGTGGGAAGAGAGGTGTTCCTGAGTCAGTGAGGGACGCCGAAGAGGAACAGGGAAGGCAGGACAGCAGAAGGCATGGGTCATGTCCATGCCAAGTCCTGCCCTGACGAGTATTTTTGGCCCTAGAGGAGAGAGGAGTTAGGGCAGAAGCTGAGAGTCAGAACATGAGCATTGCTGCCTGGCACCTGGGCCTCGTGACCAAGGTGGACACACAGCGGAGTGGGTCAACTTCCTGCTTCAACAGCAGAGCACGGGGCTGGCATCTGGTGTGCTGTGCAGAGCTGGTGACCCGCACCAGGTATCCCTGTGTCCCCAGAGCACTGGGGAAGCAGCTCGCACTGAGGGCATTTTCACAGGGAGACAGGGCAGGGCAGCCTTCTTCAGCACGTGTGAGGCTCTGTGAGGTCTCCCAGCTCCGAGCTCGGGACAGAGACTAGCCAGTTGTCCACCAATTATGTTCGCTCTTGTTCCTTGGATTTCAGTCGGATGTTTCCCAGAGGACTTCCTTGGGGTTTGGTGTGTCCACTTACAGAGAAGGGAAAATGAATAGAAGGCATGGCTGCCAACCCCTGTGGTTCTCAATGCTGCTTTCTCATCCGCTAGCTGGATTCAAGTGAGCGTGGCGATAATGTGTTGAGACCGGACGTGGGGCAGACTCAGTCGGCATGTGAGATGGGACAGGAGAAGAGCTCTGGGCAGCATGGAGGGGTAAGAACACTCTTGTTCTTCAATAAGCTTGGCAACTGGAAAACTGTGTAACTGGGCTATCTGTTTTCACTCTCTGAGACACTTTTATTAAGCAGAAAATATGCCTGTTTCCTTCCTTGTGCTGGCCCCCGGGAGAACATGCCATGAGATGATGCCAAAGCAGTAGGTGAATATTTTTGCACATTTAACAGGAGTAACGGATGGAAGGGAGGCGTGACAAGGTTGAAGTCATACACTCATCAGGCCCATATAAGGGCATTTCTCAGTTTGTCCTTGTAAACCACCTTATGTGAGTCAGTGCTCAGTCAGCTCACACTGTGAGTCTGCTGTGAACGAGGGTTTCCTAACTTGGCTACACAGCAGGGAGTCTGGGTCCTGGAGAAACATGGCTTCAAAGAGCACCTCTTGAGAGCAAGTGTGGGAAGAAACCCTAGCTCTTAATGTGCACTCTAGATCCTTAAAACTGGACCTTAATCTTATCCTCAACCCTATACTCTGACCCTCACCTATGACCCTAATTTAACCCCTGACCCTGAACTCAAAATCCTGCCCTGACCTTTCAACTCTGATTCTGGTTCTGGCCATATGTAAGGGCCCGGTGTCACAGCGCTGGGACAGACAGGCTACAGTGACGCCGGTGGCATCCAGGAAAGCCTGCACTTGGTTCTCAGATTCCCTGTGCAGGTAAACACACTCACGTTTACAGAAATTAGGGTTCATGTTCTCACCCTTTTGGGGGCATGTTTCCATTCTTTATGAATCTAAGACCTTCTGGTTGTGCCCCATGGAAACACAGTTCAAAATCTTATTTGAATTGAAATGAATTTATAGATTAATATGGGGAAAATGTCATCCTGGTGTTGGTTTTTCTCTACTAACATGTTCAGAATGTCTCCATTTACTTAGGTCTTCTTTGTGCCCTTCAATACCTTGTTAATTTTCTCCAAAATTGTCTTGCATAGCTTTTGTTAGATTAATTCCTAGGGATGTATTTCTTATAATTTTTGAGTCCATTTTAAATGGGCCTTCTTTAAAGTGCATTTTGTGTTTGACCATTGCTGATGTACCTAGCCCATCTTTTCTGTCATATGCCTTTAGAACCATAAATTTTCTCACTAAAACATTACATCTGTTCCTAATCATAAAAAGATAAGGAATTCCACAGCATACATTTTCTTTCTAATTCTCTTCTTGCTGCCCATGCGATTTTCCTTTTATATCTTAGTGTTGTTTAAATGCAAATATGTTCCAATTTCTATAAGAATTTCTGTTTTGGGGAGGCACCTGGGTGGTTCAGCCGGTTGGGCGTCCAACTTTGGCTCAGGTCACAATCTCACTGTTTGTGAATTCGAGCCCTGTGTCAGGCTCTGTGCTAATAGCTCAGAGCCTGGAGCCTGCTTTGGATTCTGTCTGTCTGTCTGTCTGTCTCTCTTTCTCTCAAAAATAAATAAGCATTAAAAAATTTGTTTAAATTTCTCGTTTTTTAGTTGATTATTTAATTTATTCCCTCAAACTCTTTTTTCTTAATCAGTCTCTCTAGAGGTTTGCTATTTTGATAGTTTTCCCCAAAACCTAGATCTTATTTTTTTCTATCATTAGTTTCTGCTTTTGGTATTATGACCTCTTTATGCCCTTTTAGAATTTGCACTCTTACTCTTTCTCTACCTTCTAATTTAATCACTTGTTAGACTTCAGTCTTTCCTTCCTCTTTTCCAAGATTCCTTTTATTTTCCTTAGGTCTATCTCACAAGTATTTCTAGTAGGGTTTTATTTAACGACTGCTTAAAGTGCAAATTATAATGGAAATTATGAATCTCTGGAATAAAAACTGTCCTAAATATTTTTTCTCCTACCTTTCTTAAGGTATAAAGGTTTATTTTTTTACCATGATTACTAAAATGCCTTTTTTTTATTTAAAAAAATTTAGGTTTTTTCATTATTTTTGAGAGTGAGAGAGAGAGAGAGAGCGAGCGAGCATGAGTGGGAGAGGGGCAGAGAGAGAGAGGGAGACACAGACTCTGAAACAGGCTCCAGGCTCTGAGCTGTCAGCACAGAGCCCAACGCAGGGCTTGAACTCATGAACTGTGAGATCAAAACCTGAACCGAAGTCAGAGGCTTAACCAACTGAGCCACCCAGGAGCCCCCTAAAATGCCTCTTAAGGGAACAAACAGGGGTGCTTGGGTAGCTCTGTCCATTAAGTATCCGACTCTTGATTTCAGCTCAAGTCATGATCTCACGGTTCGTGGGATAGAGCCCTGCATCAGCTTCATGTGCTGATGGTGTGGAGCCTGCTTGGAATTCTCTCTCTCCCTCTCTCTCTGCCTTTCCCCTGCTCATATGCATGCACTGCTTTCTCTCTCCCTTTCTCAAAATAAATAAATAAACTTTAATATAAAAAAAAAGAAAACAAATGACTTTTTGGTAAAAATTTTACTTACCCAGAGTTAGCCAATGGGGTTAATAGACATATACTTCCCTTAAAATTAAACACTCAGGCACTTATGTGGCAGAGCCCCTCCCTAAGGAATGTGGTGAAAAACCTCAAGACAAGGGAAGGCAACCTGGCTATATGCCCGCACGTGACATCCCTCATGACTCTGTAACAAGACCGCCCATTCAGAGTGTACCTTACCATATATGGGAGGCAAAGGAGCAAAAATTGTACAAAAGGCCACACCCCGCTGCACTCGGGGCTCAGTTTTTGGGGTATGAACTCACTGAACCCCTGCCGGCACGATGAATAAAGGTGCTTCCTGGAAAGGAAAGTCTCGGTGACCTGTCTCTTTGTGCGAGAACGCTGCTACACTTAACTGTCATAATTTAAACTTTTTAAAGGAAAAAGATGACTGACCTTACGAGTGAAACACTGTCTGAACTGGGTGTCCTGAGTCACGGCATGAGGCAGATTAGACGGGATGAGATTAATGTATCTCTGGACCTCACGCACCACGGCGTCTGTGTAGAGCATCCGGGCACTGTCGCTCATGCAGGGGAAACCACTCTGTCGATATCCTTGTGGACTCTACCTGCATGAGAAACAGTGGCACTTGTGAGCCATCCAGAAATGTCAACCCAAACTGGGCTGTTGGGGACAGAAACTGGATCCTACAAACTCGCAAAGGAAAGCATCCCTTCAGTATGTTGTGCTGTGTCTGCAGCTGTGGTTTGACCGAAATGGCCTGTAGTGCACATGTGCTGTAAGTTCTCCACACAGCGGTTCCGTTAGCGTCTGGATCTTTCCGTGTTGTTCACAAGAACTAAGAGGGCAAAGTTACAACCCTTCAGTCCCACACAGATCTTTGCACGATGATAATGCAGAGAAGTCTGACTCCAGAGACCATCTAAGATGTCTCCAGCAACCATTTTTCTGAACACTTACAAGAAACGGAGGGAAATGCTTGCAAAGTGCCTCTTTGTACCAGACAGCCAGCTAGAAACCTTCCTTACCCATGTCTAGGGCAGGTTTTGTTGTTGTTGTTGTTGTTGTTGTTGTTGTTAATTTTTTAAAGGTCCATTTGTTTTTGAGAGAGAGGCAAAGAGAGAGGGAGACACAGAATCCAAAGCAGGCTCCAGGCTCCGAGCTGTCAGCACAGAGTCCAATGTGGGGCTCACATCCACAAACCACGAGATCATGACCTGAGCCAAAGTTGGAGGCCCAGCCGACTGAGCCATACAGGTGTCTAAGGCAGGGCTTAATGTTCCTGTTTTTTAGAGGAAACAACTACAATTCAGAGACATCGAGTATCCGGATGGAAGCTATCTGATTGTGGAGCCAGGATTGCAACCAAGACTGTTTTACTATAACCACACACTGCTTTTTGGAACAAAACTTCCTAAGTCAATAAAGTGTTGATTACCTAAGTCTTTCAAGTGATAACTATGTCAGTTTCATGAACTAGCTCCACAGAACCACAGAAGTGCTGCAGATAGGCCCTCAGCTTTTGCTTGGTGTTGCTTTGTACCAAGGGGGAAGGGAACTGAACTGAGAGCACACCTGCTTGTCCTGAGCCACACAGCCAGTGTGCAACACATGTATGCCGGCTCTGTCACAAGCCTCCCTCGTGTGTGAGATTCAGAAACCAATCCCTTCCTCTTTCACTGTTCAAAAACTTACTTGTGATATTTCATCTCCGTTGTCATGAAACATCCCAGTTTATTTGTTGCCTGCTTGTGTAGGACAGTATGTGCAGGGGTCTCCAAAGACACGTCAAAGTTTGGGAACAATGATCAAAACTTATTTAAGTTATTCTTTGCTGTTAACATAGCAAGTCAGTTTCTTAAAATTTAACCTAAATCCACAATCAAGTGCACTTATAAATTTTTGGTACAATGATCTTTTTCAAATTATGTGTGATAGCAAAAAATGTAAAACAATTAAAACTCTCAAAATAATAAATAAATTATGGTATCCCTCAGTATAAAAAATTGCATGCTAATTTGAAATAATATTTTGTAAGAACACCTAATAATGTGTAAACGAGTCCATAATTTACTACTAGGTGGAAAAATAAAGTTCAGTGCTGTGAAATTCCAATTGTGTGCAACATGTGCATACACACACAGAAAGAGGGGAGGCAGGAGACCATGCAAATGGAAGTGTAAACTTTTATCTGAATGATAGGACTACTAGTGAATTTTTAAAATTTGTCTTCATCATTTTCTATACTTTCCAATTTTCATAGGATAGGCCTGTGTTAGTTACCTTGGAAATCAGGGAAAGCCAGAACATGAGAAGAACTAGCTGTGCTGAAGCACCAGGAGGGCTGTGTCCGCCCCCACCCAGGAGCGCCTCACTCACCTTCCACCTCTGGGTGCTTCCGCCGGATTGGCAAGGCCAGCCACAGTGTGCTGCTGACCGTCTCCGGGCCAGCACTGAACAGGTTAGAGCCAACAGCTGCTAGGTTCTCAACATTAAATTCAGAATATGGGTTGGTTTCCCTGTAGATAGTGGAGTAATCAGTTACATGATTTCATCATAAGTCCTCTATTAGACACACACAGATATGGGTTAGAAAGGATAATAAGTCCTTAGGAGGTGGAATGTTTATGGCGTATATGAATGGTTATTTTATGCCTTATTTTTTGCCTAAGTGACTTTCACTTGATCCCTAATTTGTAATCAGCAAAGAGGTTAATAGTTGTAACATCTTGCATAGTGGAAAATATACTTTAAGATGTTGTGCTTTGGACGTGGTCTTGAAGAAAAGGTAAAAACAGGGCCCACTTGTGCATAAACACACACACACACACACACACACACACACGTGTTAGCATACATGGGCTTAATGTCCCACCAGGCCCTTATTCATTGTCCCCTGGTGGGCTCTGTCCAGGGATTAGAGACAGGTGACCTGTGCTCCCAAAGTAGCAATGGTTCCAACCGTCACCCTGAATACCAGCCACTTTACCTGCAGTTCTGTGATGGTCCATGGGCTCCTGGGGGGCAGGAGGGATGGTCTCAGTCAGGTCACTTTGCCTAGCAAGTGCTGAGTAAACACTGAACCATCAGGCAGTTAATGAGGGAAAGGTACGCACTCCACATGTCAGCCCAGTGGTGGGGAAACACACCATGGAGGCCTGGGGTCTTCCAGACAGGGGGCGTCAGACCTGGACCTGTGTGCATGGAGCCCAGGCAACATCTATGCTCTGAGGGCCACGCAGCCGCCCATGGAGCACGGGGGGGTCTGCCACACGCACCTCCTCCAAAATGTTGAGGAAGCAGTCGATGTAGTCCCAGGGCCGCTCAGACTCCAGAGTCCCTTGATGCTGTACTACTCTCTCCAAAATGAAATTTCTTATATTCTGAGTGTTTTAAAAATAGTCTGGTGTCTCCCAGGAAGATAGTGACTGAGCAATGGCCACAAATTGTAGGGAAAAGCCACACCCTTCCTTCCGCCTCCAGGACTCAAAAGCGAAGACAGGTTGTGAGGCGTTGAAGCATCTCTGTTAAGGGGGACCCTACCCTCTGCAGCCCCTTCCCATTTCTGGCTGCAGGACCCCGAGTGGGCTGCAGCCTCTGTCGGCACGTCAGAAGAGACGTGTTGGCAGAGGGCAGCCTGACTGCCTCTCCAACGGGCTGTCAGCCGTGTTACGTAAGTGGCCCTATCACTTTTCCACAGCTGCCCTCCACCATCTCAGGTGCACCCTGGGCCGCTGCTTCCCTGTTGCCCACGGTAGGACTCTGCATGCGGGCTCACCCCTGGCACCAGTGGCAGGTAATCCAACAAGCAGAGACAACTGGCTTTACCTGGGCCCAGAAAGAGCTTAATATGGAAACGTTTTCATTCAACAACCCAATCCGATTCAGGAACTCCTCGTCTTGATAGCTGACGTGCTCCTTAAAGAGGATGAAGCAGAACGTGTTGCAGGGAGAGCCAGCCAGGATGCAGGCAGGGTCCATGGGCTCAGCTGGTAGGAAGGACGATTACAAAACTCAAGGAAAACTTTCATGAGTGGTCTCCACTTTCCAAATAAAAATGAGGGAAGATGGTTCCAGCAGGGTGGTGCTGGGGCTCAAGGAAGCATAGGGAGGTAACCCTAACTTCCCACCAGATGCAAACCCACCCTCTGTCTGTGTGAGGACCCGCACCAGGTGCTGGGCTTCCTCCCGGACACGGCCCTCGATGCTCCTCCTCCCCGTCCCAAAGTTCCACAGGGTCATGAGAGGAAAACGACACATTTGCTTCCACCGCTTTGCCATGGCTGGACGCAAGTCCTGAGGGAGAAGCCAAGGACAGGAGTCTGGTCACCAGAGGGCAGGCAGAGGGGCCCTGGCACGTGATGGGCACATGATAGTACGGGGACTTCCTTGAGAACTGCTTTCAGAGGATCAGAACGTCAGGAACTTTTCCCCTTCTACAGACAAGCAGCAGCATCTACCTGGGGCTAATGTTAGAAAGTCGATTTTCAAAAGTCCATTGACTATCAGTTCTTCCCTGGAGGGAGCTCATCTGAAGGACTTCACCTTCAGACACAGCCCAGTTTGGCTCCTGCCCCAACCTGATGGGCTGCTTCTCTCCCTGTGTCCTACACAAAAGCCCCACCAGGAGACATCTCACTTCCGGCCGCACAGATCAGACGTGAGTCCCACCAACTTCACCACAGGCTTGCCAAAAAACACCTGCATAAGAGCAGGTGAGCTCACGCCAGCTACCCATATCCATTAACGGGGAAACAAAGATATTTCCGATAACTTGAAGTGTTCAGATTAATGTCTCCAGACTGATTCGACAGGATCTTGGCACCACAAGCAAAATAATAAGCAGAGATAAAAGAAGCAATCGGGACAGAAGAGTTGGTAAGAGTTAAAAATTGATGTCGCGTCTTCTCACAGTGACGGGCTAGGTGATTCTGATCAATCTGTTCTGCTGAGATGCTGCATAAATGTACATATGGTTCATGAGAACCAGAGCCAAGAAGGGAACAAGGAACTTGGGCTTGCTTTCCCACAGAAGCACAGGTGAGTCACAAAACCCCAGCAGAGCTACTAAACACTGGGAAGGTCCCAGAAGCAAGAGTCAAGCCTGCCAAGGAGGGCATCTGCAATAAAGGACTGGGGCTGCATCCGGCACTGAGGGTCTGCTGGAGACGGACCAGCCCAGCGGGGTTGGCAGCCCAGCTTCTGACCAGCTGCCAGTGAGGCCCTAGAACACTGGTGGTGCTCTTCCTCACCTGCCCCCAAGGAAGCAGGAAATCCTCTCGGTGGGAAGGCTCTGTTGTTAAAACCTGAAACTACCGCCACAAGTTTTTGCATAAAGTGTCTGGAACCTAATACAACATTAGTAACAACCTAGAGAGCACAGGTCACAGAAATCAGCTGCCTGGGGCTCCATCCAGTGGCAACATCAGGGACATTACAACTGCTGAACAGGTCAGACTTAAAAACATGAAGAGTTTGTCAGAGATCTGAAAACTAATCAAAGAACCACATCAAGCTTTTCAAATTGAAAAACAGAATAACTGAAGTGAAACACTCAGTGTTTACACACAACCAAAGACAGGACTTGTGAGCTGACAGCCTAGAAGAAGTCTAGGCCGAACAGCAGAAGTTGAAGGATTCGAAATCCCGAAAGAATTTAAGGAAGTATTCGGATAACATGTATGATCTGAGGGTAGCAGGGAAAGAATATCATGGAGGAAATGCTTGGCTGAATGATGGCACAACTTTCTCAAACCAACACTTACTCTTTAAAATGCAGAAACAGGATAAATACACACAAAACCAAATTTAGTCACCTCTGAATAAAATTGATGATGATAAAAAGAAATAACCCTACAAGCAGCCAGGGGTGGGGGTGGGGGCGAAATACACATCACCCTCAAAAGGATGACACTATGAACTGTAATTTTGCAACAGATAGACACGAAGAATGACACGAAGAATGACATCTTTAAAGGACAATCACCACTGACCGAGATTTCTGTATCATTTGAAACAATTTTCAAAAATGAAGAAGAATGTGGGGCGCCTGGAGGGTGCAGTCGGTTAGGTGTCTGACTTCAGTTCAGGTCATGATCTCGCAGTTGGTGGGTTTGAGCCCCGCGTCAGGCTCTGTGCTGACAGCTCAGAGCCTGGAGCCTGCTTTGGATTCTGTGTCTCCCTCTCTCTCTGTCCCTCCCCCGCTCTTGTTCTGTCTCTCTCTCTGTCGAAAAAATAAATAAACATTTTTAAAAAATGAAGAAGAATTTAAGGCATGTTGAGGCCACTGTAATCTGAAAGAATTTGTCAAGAGAAGACTGCATTAAATAAATATTAAAGGACATATTTTGGGCAGAGGTAATATGATTCCAATAGTCACAGGGCCCCTAATCTTCATTGGATACAGACATAGGGATAATATGACTTATCACAACTTGTGTATTTTCTGCCTTAGTAGATAGTGCTTAATCAACACAGGAGATGCGCTCAGGTGTGTCCCTGGTAGCATCATCCGTCATGACCCCAAACTGAAAACAGCCCAGATGTCCACCATCAGCAGAAAAGGTAAATGATACCCAAACAGTGGAGTGCTACACAGGAACAGAAATGGACGAGTGCGTCAAGCACAACGTGGATGCAGCCAGAAGCACACTTTTGAAGGGCAGAGACCATGTCCTACAGAGAACCTGCTGTATGATGCCACGTCTCCATAGTTCAAAACCAGGAAAATAACACGCTGCCATTAGATATCAGAACATGTGGTACCTCTGGGGAAAGGCAGAGAGAAATGATCGCAGAGAGGGCAAGAGAGGGCTTACGCAGTGCTGAGGTTCTTGTTCCTTGATCCGAGTGGTGGTTGCACATGTGCGTTTGCTGTGTAGTCCCCCCCTGAACTGTACATTTGTGACTTCATACTAACGCCACAAAAGGTCATATCAACTGTTGTGCAAAGTGGTTCAAGGGTTCCCTGAGCAATCGAGACGGGGCTTAAGACTGAGCCGGTGACCTGAGAGAGGTCAAGGAAATCTCTCCTATTATAGAAACAGAGACAGCAGTGGGACAGAATGGACACCAAGGCCCCCGACCTAGGACACAAAATGCAGCAGCTGGATGTCCAGTTCAAGTCTTCTACTCACAAGCCACCCGATAGCTATGAGGGCAAAGGGAGGACACTCCTCGGGGTATGGGGACTCAGAAAATACCCACACTCCCCCTTGCTCACTCCAAGGTGGTGCTCCCATGAAACACAAAAGGAGTGCGCTCCCCCCTCCTCTTGTGCACTGCAGGGCTTCTCGAGAAATGAACACTTTGGCCCAAGAAAACCCAGCAGTACCTACCGTCCATCAGCACAGCAACTCTGCAAGAAAGTAGACATTTTAGCCCTTCTAAAAATGAAGACCTGTCGCTCGGAGAGTCTGAGTAACTTGCACAAATCACCCATGTGACACTCTTCCACCCTACAACCCCCTTCTCCTCAAAAAGCCACCTATTCTGGACCAAGACATGGAGGAGAACAGAGGGAGAGAAAAAGAAGGCAGGTTTGGGTGCCGTAGGGGGGTGGGGGCAAGGCCGTGATGGAGTAAGTGAGGTCCCTGCCACACCCCCAGCTCTCCAGCCCCAGGAAGGCCTGTGAACCACAGAAATGGGCACATGTGAGGCCCGAAGGGAAGCAGGCTGGCCAGTGCTCTGGAGGGAGACATACCACAGCCTCTGAGGGCAGCATCCAGGATGGGGAACCTCCCTCTGCCTCCGAAGCTGACCGCCTGACTGCACAGGGCATCCTTCAGGGCCTGGTGTCCATGTAGCACAACAATGGGATGCAGCGAGTACATGGGGCCATATTGCTCAACCAGGTGGGGAGAGTGGCACGGGGCACCTGAGCCCCTGTCCTGGGTTCCAGAGGCACAGGAACAGTAGAGGTGAAGACAGTCCCTCTCAGCAGCCCCAACGCCTGGCCAGCTCCCTCCCCTTCAATGTGTCCCAGCCAAGACTCGGGGCTACAGATTGGGGGCCACACCCGCCTGGGGTGGGGGACAGGACACACCAGTGAGGAGGGGCAGCAAGCTGGGAGGTGATCTGGTCCTTGAGAGCAGGTCGCTGGGGAAGGTCTCCTTGGGAAGGCAGCATTTGAACACCAAGAAAGGAGGGGATGCAGGCAAGGGGGATATCTGTGGGAGCAGTCCCTGCAGAGGGACCCTCAAAGCCCTGAGAACTGAGAGTGCCCAGGTTGGGAAGGGGTGAGGAGGCCAGTGGCCACCATGGGCAGCCAAGGGCAGGAGGGCATGAGAAGCGGGGTGGAGGGTGAGAGGGCAGGTCCCGTGAGGTCTCCTCTGTATGTCAGACAGGGGAGCTGGCTGCTGAGGGAGTGGATCTCCCAGGGTCTCCCTGTGTGGAGCATGGACAGAGTGGAAGGAGGGGCATCTGTGGGCAGGAAGCTGGTGGATTCATCAAGATACCGAGAGAAGGCTGGATTCCCAGTGTCTTCTCAAGGTAGAGTGAGGGGTTTGCTGGTGGCTGGGACATGGTGGGAGAGGGTGGTTGGGATGATTCTTGGCCTCTGGTTGGAGCAGCTATGGGAACACATCTAGCCCTTCTTGACACAGGGAAGCTGGGAGAGGTGGTGGGAGCAGAGGCACAGCTTTGCGCACATGAGTGCAAAGTGCCCATGAGCTTGCAAGTGCTGTGGAGTCCTGGGCTGCTGGCCTGGGAGCTGCAGAACATTCTCTCTGATGGCCGTGTTTCTCAGAGAAATAGGAGTGAGCACGTCATGGGAGTTGGAGGGGATATTGTTGGAGATTTGAAAAAATAGGAGCAGGCAGGAAAGAGTCCTCTAGGAGAGTGGGAGAAGGGCAGGAGGGGACATCCTGGGGCTGCAGATGGCACGAAGGGGCCCAAGAGGTCAGGGACCAGGGAGTAGGGCCACCTGTGTCCTCAAAGCATGGCCCTGCAGAGGCACAGACTCTGGGCAGGGAGAGAGGGGAGCAGACCTGATGCCAGGGAAAGAAGCACATGACTGGAATCCCGGCCACGCTGGGACAAGAAGGTGCCCAGGTGGGTGGCAGAGAGTGGAGACACTCCGCTGGGCACCACTGAATGCCCACAGTCAGTCTCTTCATGACCAGAGCCAGGGGACTCCATGAGGGCCCTGCATAAGCTTCTAGACCACAAGGCAGTCTAGGACACATCCACCCACCTCCCCCTCCCTCACTCAGGTCAAAATCCACCCCTGTCTGAGGACCCTGATCACCCTTCCTGAGTAGATGCCCTTGATCTTTGTGTCTGAGTCTACAGGCACTGGACTGACAAAGGACAGGGATATAGCAGGTCTCAGCGGAGCTGACCTTGAGATCTCACAGGTGCAGCCAGAAAGCTGGATAGGTGGTGGGCACTTTGGGTCATGACAATGTGGTGCACTTTTAGCAATGACCACACCGTGCCATGGACATACTCCTCACTCCACAGCTGCCCCATATTTTAAGGTCACATGTCAGTCAGAATCAAAGCTGTCAGGGCCCTCTCATGTGAGAGACCATTAAAGAGGGCTTAGAGAGCCAGGTGAATGACTTAAGACACCACCACTAGTTAAGAGTGGAGCCAGTTTGGAGGGGCCACCCTTCGTGGTCTTTTCAAGAGGATCAAATAAACAAAAAGTAGGATACTCTAGCACAACTGAAAGAGACAAAAACGTCCCCAACACTAGCTGAGAAATCTCAGCCCAGTACCTGTAGCAACCCAGAGTACAGCTGGCCATACCTCAGGGGTCTTACCCTGGATAGAGAGGTGGCATGTCCCACAGTTTCACCTGCAGGATATTCCCAATGATGGGAAGGGGATGAGGGCCAGGTGGGAGCAAAAGCCTGTGAGTGCCTCGTCTTCTCCACACAGAGTCGAACATCAGGAAAGCCGCACAAGCCACCAGGAGGGTGGGCAGACCCAACAGAGCCATGTCACTCCCCTGTGTGGGCTGTGGAGCTGGCACTCAGAACGTCAGCCACTGTTGGCATCTGCTGTTGAAGACGGTTGGTTGTGATTGCAGATCAAGCGTACAGGAGACCCACATGCTCCCTCACCACGTTTAGAAATGTAATGGGTTTGGCATCCTTAAAGCCACTTTACTCAGACTCTACACCGTCCCCAACAGGGTTCATCTTTGTCCCTTTTTTGTCCCCCCCCCCCCACACACACCTAATCCACAAGGGAAAATCTGGGTGTCTCTTGGTGGCCACAGACTGAGTCCTGCTCTAGCTCACACAGCGCTGGCAGGTGGAAGAGGGTCTTTAACCGGATCCCCTGACTCCCTCTTCTTCCCAACCACATCCCACTCTATCTCCTCCATCTTGGGCATCGGTGGTTCCTCCACCTGCAGCACCTTCTTCTCCCTTCCCACTGGGCCCCTGCACCAGCCTGTTCAATCCATTTAAGACACAGCAGTCAGAATCTCTTTTTTTTTTTTTTTTTAATTTTTTTCAGAATCTCTTTTAAAGGCACAGATCAGGCCAGGTCATTCCCCTGCTGAAAAACCCTGTTGGAGATCTGAAGACACAGGAGCAGGCAGGAAAGAGCCCCCTCAGAGATTGGAAGAGGGCAGAGGGTAAAATCCAAAACCCTTAGAAAGACTTCCAAGACCCTCCTAGCCTGCCCTACGGGGCCTCCCAGCTCTCAGCTACAAGGACAGCACGTGTGATGTAGCCTCAAGGGCATCTCCCCCTGCCCTTCCCCCTGCTTGCAATGCCCTTCCCACCTCTTCTGTACACTCACCTGCACCATCAGCTCCCAGCCTCTCCTGCACTCTCACCACACTGACCTTTCCTTCTGTCATGTCGCAAGTGGAGATTGTACATTAACTTTGACAGGTCACTGTGTTTGGACAGAGACCGTGGAGTTCAGGACAATGGGCTGGTGTTCACTTCACTTTGGCCCCAGGATGGGGTCCAGCTTCTTCCTGCCTCCCGCTGGACAGACGCAGCACACTTTACAACCCCCTGCATCCTCTGTCTCAGGACCTCTCACCCTTCCCTAACCTCTTCCTGCTTCCATCCCATGGCAGGCTGCTTCCTCATTTTAACTGGCATCTATTTGGTTATCAACAAGATTGCACGAGATTAGTATTTTTAGGTTAATGGTCCATTTGTAATGTTTGAACTGTCATTTGCCCATTTTTCTAATGGGGTATTTACCTTACTGACTTTTCAAGATCTTCACGATGTAGTCAGTTTTCAAAACAGCAACAACATCTTCATCTACCCAAACAATAAACACGTTTACTTACTGGGAATATCCCCCAAGCATATATCAGTTTGTCAGATTTGATGTCAGGATAGTTAAGACAACGTTTTACATGAAAAATAATTGCCATTTACTCACTTATGGCATTATAAATTAAAGTTTGTTTTTTTAAGCTAAATCCTCATTTTAAGTGTGGGAACGATGCAAAGGTATGTGAGGAAAGTTACTACCTCTCCTCCGAACTCACCCTTGCAAACTCCCCGGGGTCAGCAGCCAGACACACATTGCGCCTGTTGGCTGCACATACAGAAACACAGATGTGGGCGGGGGGTGGGGGGGATCCAGTGCCACTGGACTATACAAAACAGGGCCCTGCTATACCACTAGCCTACTTGATTTTTATTCCCTCACCAATATTTCTTGGGCATCCTCTTAGAAATCAGTAGACGTAGATTCTGGTCATTCCTTTCTTTTTTTTTTTTTAATGTTTTATTTATTTTTGAGACAGAGAGAGACAGAGCATGAATGGGGGAGGGTCAGAGAGAGAGGGAGACACAGAATTCGAAGCAGGCTCCAGGCTCTGAGCTGTCAGCACAGAGCCCGACGCAGGGCTCGAACTCACGGACCAGGAGATCATGACCTGAGCCGAAGTCGGACGCTTAACCGACTGAGCCACCCAGGTGCCCCATTCCTTTCTTTTTAAGAGAGAGAGAAAGACAGACAGAGAGAGAGAATGCATGAGCGGGGAAAGGGGCACAGGGAGAGAGAGAAAGAATCCTAAGCAGGCTCCGTGCTCAGTGTGGGGCCAGACGTGGGGCTTGATCCCATGACTCTGGGATCATGACCTGAGCCCAAATCAAGAGTCAGACGCTGAACCAACTGAGCCACCTAGGCACCCCAATTCTGGTCATACCTTTTAAATGCTGCATAATATTCCAAGATGTGATACATGATAATATAAAGGAAATTCTCAACTTTAACAGCCCCCGCTGTTGACCACCGACACACACAGACAACGAATGATGCTGAGTCTGGGTTGGCAGGAACTGGCTCCCGTCAGACAGCATGCATTATGGGATAATATCAGGGGTTGTCCTGAAGCCCCCCTCTTTTTACTGAAGTGTTGTCCACCTCTGGAGTCCAAGTGAGGATGGTATCTGAAATGCTTTCAAAATAATAGGGTGTCTCTATGTGAATGGTACTCGTGCACATGGAACCTTGGAGCCCGCAGTGTGAGAACACACTCATGGGGCCCTGGTACAGAGTAAGAGTCCAGGGCTCTGTCCTTGAAAGGTGCTCTCCAACCTTGTACTCGTTCATCAAAACCAACTCTGTATGATGGGAAATCTTAGGGCAGTTCCTTGCCGTGTGGCACCAGCAATTAGAGTTTCTCCAAGTTGGGCTTTCTGTAGGTGCTCTGACTCCAGCTGAAGCAGGTGCCTGCTTAAACCAGAGGAAAAGGGGAATACTGATCATTTATTCAACAGGTATGTATCAGGTCCCTACTCTGTGCCAAATACCATTCTAACCAAAAGGGAAATCTTCAGGGCACAAAACAGAGTGTGGCTCCCAGGAGCCTCCATGTTGTCTTTGTGGACCGTGTTCAGAGTTTTTCTCAATCCTCTCATTGATCGCACAATAATTCTGGCAGGCAGCTGCTATTGTCCTTTCACAGATGTCCAACAGAGGCAGAGAGTGATCCAGTAGCTTGCTCAGGGCTACACCATTAGTGAATTTGGAAGCATGGATTTGAAGCGAGGCAGCTGCACAGCTAATGGACGTGCTCCTCTGGAAGGCTGCCCCTGCACTAGGTAAACTGGACCATTGGCCTCAGGCCTATCCCTTCATCCCAAGAAGCAGAACTAAGTATGTTTTCCAGGAAACCTGGGCCCTGCTCTCTTTCCTGGGTCAGTGCAGATGCAGGAGGCTGCCCTTGATGGCAAACTTCTCCCCAAAGGCACTTGGCAGCAGCAGGGGGGGCAGGGGGGCATCACTGTCCTCAGGTGCCTGCCAGGGACAGATTTTGAGGCCCCCTGACCACCGCTTATGTGGAAACTGGTCAGAAGTTCAGGGAGAGGAGGGAGTGGTGTTACTTCCCTCCTTCCCTCCCCAGGCAGGTGAACCGCACTGGGATCACACAGAGGAAACTGTGTAATGACCTCCCTGCTGCCCTCAGGTGGGACTTGTTGGCGATTCCGGTCACGGTCACGAGAGAAGTGTCCCGCCCAGCGGGGCCTCGGTGCTGTGTGGAGGTCACAGTGTGGTCCAGCCTCCACCCTCGGTTCCTCTTTTCCCCCACTTGACTTTGGGTGATGTCGCCATATCCATTGCCCTGTAAAATAACTCCAGTACATCTGTTTTGGAACAAGTTTACTTTTCTTTCCACAACAGAAATTCGCTGCTTTTCATCTTCTGCCCCGCTTTAAAAAAAAAAAAAAAGAAAAAAAAAGCGTTGGCATGATTTAGGGACCTCACACGGAAACTTAGAGACAGTTCCGTGTTTCTGCGCCTGGGACCTGGGCACGTGGACACGGCTGCTCTCTCAAGGCCGCGGTGGGGGCGTGCTCTGCCCTGACCCGTGCGCACTCTGCAAATACAAGTGGACTATAGATCAATATTTGCGCTTGGCAGAAAGAACTGTCAAGGACTCTGAGAGGGTTTGCAAAACCGCGGCTGACGGCACCATCCGCTGGCGTGTGCTGGAAGCTGAGGCGAGCCTGGCAGGTGCAGGTGCGCAGCGCGGCTCCTGCCGCGGGAGGTGCCGGCAGAATGGGACAGGGGTCCACGGGGGCCCGGGGTGCTCGGCGTCCAGTGTCGAGGGTGCGAGGGAATTCGGAGGGGTGCGTGTACCTCTGTTGACTAAAGCGGCGCGGTCGGTGGTTTCCTAACCCGCTCTCACTTGCACCAACACGTTGCTGTGCTAGTAAGTGGTCCGGAGCCCGGGAATTTAAGCGGCGGGACACTTAGCATCTGTCTCCACAGCCTGCTGCGGACGACTTTGAGCGCGTCTCCTTTTCTCTCCCACACGACATGGATGAACCGCGACTCTCGACGGGGGCGCAGGAGGCCCCGCCCGGACCGGGAGGGCGCCCGGGGACCGCCCACAGGCGGTGGCAGGCTGACCTCGAGCGCCCCGCCCCGCTCTGCACGACGACCGGGTTGGAGGACCCGGCAAGCTGGCTGAGAGCGCTCCGTCGTGGGCACGTCCCTGGGTCGGAGGAGGAGATGAAGCCCGCTCCGTCTGCGCGGTCCCGGTCCCCAGAGCCCCGTCCCAGACCTTCCGCTGCTCAAACAGGGAACTGTCACAACCCCAGGCCGATGCCCCAGCGGCAATCCCCAGTTCCTTGGCGTCTAAGGGCCAGGCACCAACCTAAAGCCCCAGGCGCTCTGGCTTGCCCCCGGGCTCAGGCGCTCTTGCCCCCAGGCTCGGGCCACAGGAAACGTCCTCACCCAGCCCAGTCCTGGCCTTTATCTTCCAGCGCCCAAGGAGCTATGGAGGGAGTCTGTTTCTCTGTCCCAAAACCCGGAGGGAGTTCCCTCCCAAACCAGGCTCCCCCACTGCTCCGGCCCCAAACACTCAAGTCCCCACCACCTAAGTAGCAGGATTCTTGTCTTGGCTCACCCAGCGGCTGGAGCACCCGGCGGTTCTGCTTCAGCTGCGGAAAGCTTCCTTCAATGGGAGTCCTGAGCCAGGATGTCTGGACTCCTGAGAAATCACATCGGGTCATAACTGACCCCAGTCAAAGCGAAGCATGTGTGCCAAGAATGCCTGGTGTGCCCAGCGTGGACAGCACAATGCCAGCCAGTTAGCCTCATTTCAGACCACAGTCCCTGAGAGAAATCACTACTAGGTGTGGAAAGTCCATAGGCCCTTCCCTTGGGAAAGTGTCAGCAGAAAATTCACATGCGTAGGTTGGCAGGTAAGCCGGGGATTGCATGAGGGCCCAGGGTCAGGTGGCCCCAATGGGTCCTTGGGCCACAATGGCCTGGTGGGTCCACCTCCCATGTGGCGGTCTTCTGTGACCCACTCCCATCAGGGCTCTCCGGGGTCACCAATCGACTTCTACCACACTGCAGCTCGGGTCTCCAAGGCCATGCAAGTAAGAGCCAAAGGCTCAAGACTCCACCTGGGTCCAATTGTCAGGAGGCTTTAGACAGCACCTGGCCCATCAGCCTGGCCCCACACTCCCACCTGCACACACCCCTGCTTCCCATCACAACATCTGTACAGACGCCTGCATGCCACACAGTGTGTGCTTCATGTCCTACACACGTACATGCCTGGTTCATCCCACACACACACACACACACACACGCAAATGCTTGTGCACTTACAACACACACAGAGTCTTTCTCACTCTCACTCTTCCCTGGTCCTTTGATGGCGCAAGCTACGTCTAATCAAAACCCTTCGTTTTCGTACATGATCATCTGTGAGGCAGGAAATCCCCCCAGCGGATGGCCTCACTCCCAGTGGGAACACTTGTGATTTCTGAATCGGGCCTGTCCAGTCACTTTCCCCCAGTTTCTTGGGGATAACGGGACTCCTTCCCCAGTGGGGCTGTAGCACCTTGAAGTGGGTCGGCTCTGCTCTGGGCCAGTGAGGACACAGATCATCTGCTTCCTCTTAGTTCACCCTTGCACAACCTCACAGCCCTCCTCTCCAATTAACGATATATTTTAGGTGTTACTAAATCTGTCCTGAGAGCAACTTGTATGCTTCTTGTAAAGTAACTCTCTAGTACCTGTGCTAATTTGCAGCAGCTCCCAAGCCATGTTGATGCCCTGCCCCATGCATGCCTTGTCTAATTCTAGCTGCCTGAGCAGACCATGCCCCAGGGCCAGTGCTCCCCGTGGGTGGTGCTCTTCTCTGTGAATAGTCCTTCCTCAGTACCACCCTCAGGCATTCACTTTTCCTCACTATACTCCAGGAGCTCGTTTTCCTTCCATGTCTCGAGGATACCACTTTCAAAACCTTTTGATATGCAGGAGGATAATACCATTGACTGATGTATACATGTATACTTCCTTGAAACTTCCATAACCCAAGGCATGGGAGTCACCCACAAAAATGATGAGGAAACTGCAGGTCTGAGAATTAAAGCAGGTGCCAGAGCATTTTTCCCCATGGATGGCCAACTGGAGCTGATATTGTTTTGGTTGTTATAACTTTAAGATATTTTATGTAATACCCGTGGTAAGCACACACACAATAATTGTGTGTAGGATCAACACAAAAGGAAACAAAAGGGCATCAAAGCATGTCACTACAAAAAATGTCAAGTAAATACAAAGGAGAGCAGTAAGACAGGAAGGAAAGGCCAGAAAAGCGAGAAGACATACAGAAACACAATGAACAAAGCAGCTGTGGTAAGTCCTCCCTATCAGGGATCACTTCAGTGTAAATGGGTGAAACTTCACAATCTAAAGGATCCAGCTCCACGTTGTCCGCAAGAAACTCACATCAGATCTAAGGACATACAGACTGACAGTGAAAGCATGGCGAAAAGACACCTGGGGCAAATAGTGCCCCAGGGAGAGCAAGTGCGGCTATACTAATAAGTGACAACATAGGCACTATGTCAAATATTGTTATAAGAGACAGAGAAGAACATTCTAGAATGATACAAGGGTCAACTGGCCAAGAAGATATAACATTATGCATAGCCATATGCACTATCATCAGAGTTCCTACACATATGAAGCAAACACTGGCAGAGTTCAAGGGAGAAACGCACCGATCTAGCAATAGTCATAGTCATCGCCAACACCTCACTTTCAGTAAAGGGAAGAACAACCAGACAGTCCATCAATAAGGAAGCAGAGGACCTTCAACAACACTGTGGGCCAGTTGGATAGAACAGACACAAGAACACGCCCAACAATAGCAGAATACCCATTTTTCTCAAGAAGAGAGACTGCATGTTACATCACAAAACAAGTCTGAATAATTTTTAAAATAGTGAAATCATACAACTTAAGTAGTTTGAAATCATACAGGGTGTCTTTTCTGATTATGTGTGATGAAACTAGAAATCAATACCAGAAGGAAAATCAGAAAATCCATAAGTATGTGGAAATTAAACCACCAATGGGTCAAAGAAGCCACTGAGAGATTAGAAAATATCTTGACACCAAAATAAGTAAATAAATAATTAGATAGATAGATAGATAAAGTAAACCACATACCATAACTTATGGGACACTACTTACAGAGGGAAATATATAGCTGTAAACACTTCCATAAAAAAAAGGACTTCAAATCAGCAACCTATATTTATACCTTAAGGACCTAGACAAACAAGAACACACTAAAATCAATGCTAGCAGAAAGACAGAAATAATATGGATTAAAGATAAACTGCATAAAGAATAGAAAAACAATAGGGAAAATCCATAAAACCAAGTTGGGTCTTTGAAAGATCAACACAATTGACAAACCGTTTGCTTTTTCACTCTGTGCAGCTTTGTCTTGCTTTTGGGTGGAAGTGGTTCCCTCCTAGGCCCTTACGTGCAGAACTCAAACCAGAAGGCCTCTGCACCGTTCTTGATCCTTGAGAGAGCGAAGGGCAGAGGGAAAGTTGTGCCCTCAAGGCCGAGAGGCAGACAGGCGGACACAGAGCCCGGCTTGCAGGAGCAGACCCACGAGCTGAAGGGGCAGGAAACCTGAACTGGGCAGTACAGGCAACACACCTACTCACAGGTGTGTCCCTGAAGTGTCGTGAGGTCGGACTCCAGGGCCTTGGCCAGATTCCCACAGTAAATATCAGAGAAAAAAAGGAAAAAGGGGAGGGGGAAAAATCATGTGAAACACACCAGAGCACTGTTTTCTTAAAAGGACCTGCCCTAAGCGATACCTCATTACCCAGAGTTTCACTGACCCAGGAAGAGAAATAACCAACTCCAGCCCCCTTTAGACACCCCGTCCCAACTGGGGGAAAGGGGAGAGCTTAGAAAACCTTGTGACAGTCACAGTCCTGAGGTACAGGCCCACTGATGACTAAGACCTGACAGTAGGCTGTGGAATACGTCCCCTCCCCCTCACCTCACTGCCACATCCCCAAAGGCCTATTTACTGCAGTTCCTTTTACCTGATGCATCATTTTCAGCAATCAAGAAAAGTTACAAGGCATACCAAAAGGCAAAAAACACAATCTAAAGATGCAGAGCAACATCAGAACCAGACAGGGAAGGATATTGGAATTGTCAGAACAGGAATTTACAACAACTATAATTAATATGCTAAGGGTCCTAAGGGATGAAGTAGACAGCATGCAGGGGTAGGTGGGCAATGTAAGCAAAGAGGTAGAAATCCTAAGAAAGAACCAGAAAAGAAATGCTATATACACACATCACTATAACAGAAATGAAAAATGTCTTTGATGGACTCATTGGTAGACTGGACACAGCTGAAGAAAGAATCTATAAGCTAGATAATATATCAACAGAATCATCAAAAACAAAAAGCAAAGAGAACAAAGGCTGAAAAAAAAAGTATCAGAATACCCATTTCTGTAGGATGACTACAAAACATGTAACATACATGTAATGGGAAGACCAGAAGGAGAGGGGACCAGAAGAAACATGGGAACAATAACAACTGAGGATCTCCCCAAATTAATGTCAGACACCAAACAGATATCTCAGAAAACACCAAGTATTCAATAAATGCCCAAAACACTACACCTAGGCATATCATATTCAAACTGCAGACAATCAAAAAATAAGACAAAATCCTGAAAGAAGGTCAGGGGCAAAAACCATCCTACCTACAGCAGAACACAGCTAAGAATTACATCCAGGAGGAGTTAAGATAGTGGAGAAGTAGGGGGACTGGGATGTTCCTTCTCTCAAACACAGCTGTGTTGAGGTCAGATTACTTACAACACCCAGGAAATCGATCGGTGGATCGACAGAATGATCTCCACAGTTGGAAGGAGACAGCCTGGCAGGATTGAGGCACGTGTATGTGATTTGGGGAGATAAGCTGGCACAGCCACGGAGTGGAGGGAACCCCTTCTGTGCAGAGACAAAAGGGACCAGCAGAGAGAGGGGCTGTGAAAGGGCAGCTTCCAGTTAGCACAAGAGGAAAACCTCTCTGGACTACGGAATGGGGAGCAAGAAATACAGAGAGTGTGGGTTCTTTTTGTAATCAGCCTTTGGAGCTGAAATTCAGAGGCTTTGAAAGTGCTTAACTTTCTCCAGAGCAGAGCTGTGGCCCGTGCTTCTGGGATGGAGGGAGCCGGCCCCAGAGTGCATAGCAAGGGATAGTGATCTCTGGAGCACACTGGGAGAGAACTTCCTAAAGTGCTTTGGGAAGAGGGGTTATTGCTTCCCAAGGACAAAAGACCCTGCAGATGTCAGCCAAAGGCCTTTCATCAGCAGGGTGGAGAGCTCTACTCTTGGATCCACATGGTACCAATTCTTGAAGACATTAGGTTTTGAATCCCAGCCAAGAGCCAAGTAGAAGATGCAGGAAAATTGTGGCACAGGGCAAGCTGACCATCCTCACAACTCTGTGAAGAGCTGCTGAATAGCGTGGGTTGAGAGCCCCAGTCCAGGAAGGAGAGATTGACAGTGGCCCCCAGGGGAATCAGGACATGCTTATACCAAACCCCACCCCTCCGTGTCTGGCAACTGTTTATTTACTGCAGCAAGACTGACTGACCCAATGTAGCCAGCCTCTGCTCCAGACCAGCACAGCCTCTGGTCCCAGGCACCAACAGACGGCAACTATTTCTTGGTTTCTTTTCTTCCACCCTCTTTTCCTTTTTTGAAATCAGGCTCATAGTTTCTGATTTCTTTTTGGTCTCTCTCTCTCTCTCTCTCTATATATATATATATACACACTTTATTCCATGCTTTTTCCATCTTTTCTCTTTCTTCTTCTTTATTTTCCTTTCTCTTTCTCTGGAATTAGCCTCCTAGTTTCTTGAGTCTCAGTTTGGTTTTCTTTTCTTTTCTTTTCTTCCCTTCCCTTTTTCTCTTTTTATGAGATCAAGCTTCTCCTACCTTTTCTTCAGGGTTACTTCAACAAACATACCAAAGTACACCACGTAAAGGTCCAAAAACACCACAGCAAGCAAGGAGGAGCTCTGCAGAAGAATAACCAGTGGTAAGGAGCAGCCAAAACACAACCACAGAGTGCATGCAGAATACACAAAAAAAACACTTCCTGGAGGGCCAGGTCCTGGACAGTGTATGACCCCTTTTTAATAGAGTAATACTCTCAGGTGCAGGACACATAACAAGCTTTTAAAACATGCAAAAGACAGAAATTTAGCCAAAAATGACAAGGCAGAGAAAGGTCAAGGAGAAATAACAGCCAGAGACTTGCCCAAAACAGATATAAGCAATATATCTGAACAATGATTTAGAACAACAGTTATAAGACTAATAGCTGGGCTTGGAAAAAGCATAGAAACACCAGAGAAACCCTTGCTGTAGAGATCAACGACCTACAAACGAGTCAAGATGAATTTTAAAATGCTATATCTGAGGTGCAAAAATAAGCCAGATGCAATGACAGTGAGGATTGAAGAAGCAGAGGAGAGAATAGGTGACACAGAAGATAAAATTATGGAAAAGAGTGAAGCTGAGAGAAGGGGAAAAGGAAGTTACTAGATCAAGAGGGGAGAATTAGAGAACTAGATGATGCCATGAAACAAAACAATATCCATATCATAGGAGTCTCAGGACAAGAAGAGCAAGAAAAAGAGGCAGAGGGTTTATTTGAGCAAATTATAGTTGAGAACTGCCCTAATTCAGGGAAGGAAACAGGCATGCAAATCCAAGAGGCACAGAGAACTCCCTTCAAAGTCAACACAAACAGGTCAACACCATGACATATCATAGTGACACTTGCAAAATACAAAGATAGAGAATTTTTGAAAGCAGCTAGGGACAAAAGGTCTTCATCCTACAAGGGGAGACACATAAGTTTAGCAGACCTGTCCACTGAAACTTGACAGACCGGAAGGGATTGGCAGGAAATATTCAATGTTCTGGATTAAAAAAATATGCAGCCAAGAATCCTTCATCCAGCAAGGCTGTCACGTGGAAAATAAGGAGAGATACAGACTTTCCCAGACAAACAAAAACTAAAGAAGTTCAAGAGCACTAAACCAGCCCCACAAGTGATTCTAAGGGTCCCCTGTGAGCAGAAAGGAGCAAAGACCAAAGGACCAGAGAACATCACCAGAACACAAAATCTACAGATAACACAATGACACTAAATTCATATCTTTCAATAATCACGGAATGTAAGCAGACTAAATGTCCAATCAAAGGCATAGAGCATCAGAATGGATTTTAAAAACCCAAGATCTATCTATATACTCCTATGAGAGACTCGTTTTTGACCTGAAGACACCTGCAGATTGAAAGTGAGGGGATGGAGAACCATCTATCATGCTAATGCACATCAAAACAAAGCTGGAGTAGCCATACTTATATCACGCAAACTAGATTGTAAACCAAAGACTGTAACAAGAGATGAAGAAGGCATTATATCATAATCAAGGGGTCTATCCATCAAGAAGAGCTAACAATGTAAATATCTGTGCCTCAAAATTGGGGCACCCAAATATATACATCAATTAATCACAAACATAAGCAAACTCGCTGATGACAATACCATAGTTGTAGGAGACTTTACTACTCCACTGACAGAAATAGATACATCAACTAGGTAGAAAATCAACAAGGAAACAAAGACTCTGAATGATGCATTGGACCAGATGGACTTACAGGTAAATTCGGAACATTTCATCCCAAAGCAGCAGAATACACATTCCTCTCGGGTGCAAATGGAACATTCTCCATAACAGATCACATATTGGGGCACAAATCAGCCTTCAACAGGTACAAAAGGACTGAGATCGTGCCATGCATATTTTCAAAACACAACACAATGAAACTTGAAATCAACCACAAGAAAAACTTTGCAAACCCCTCACATACATGGAGGTTAAAGAACATCCTAGTAAAGAATGAATGGGTTAATCAGGAAATTAAAGAAGAGGTTTGAAAAGTACATGGAGCAAATGAAAATGAAAACACGACAGTCCAAACCCGTTGGGATGCAGCAAAGGCAGTCCTAGCAGGAAAATACATTGCCATTCAAGCCTATCTCAAGAAGAAAGAAAGGTCCCAAATACACAGTCTAACCTTACACCAAAAGGGGTTAGAAAAGGAGTTGCAAATAAAGCCCAAAGCCAGCAGAAGAAGGGAAAAAATAAAGATGAGAGCAGAAATAAATGACATAGAATACTTGGAGCACCTAGCTGGTTCAGTCAATTAAGCGTCCAACATTTGATTTCAGCTCAGGTCATGATCTCACAGTTTGTGGGTTCAGGCCCCACATCGGGCTCTGTGCTGGCAGCACAGAGCCTGCTTGGGATTCTCTCTTTTTCTCTCCCTCTCTCTGCCCCTCCCCTACTTGCACTGTCTCTGTCTCTCTGAAAATAAATAAATAAATAATAAATAAATAAATAAATAAATAAACTTTTTTTAAAAAGGATATGGAATAGACCCCAGTCTATGGTACTTTGTTACAGCACACAGGACAGACGAAGACATTCCTCCCCTCCCTCAGGCACTCCACCCTCGCTCTTTCCATTTTTGCCAAATGTGGTTCATATCACTGGAGAGTTTCTCAAGCTCAGACTAATTATCAAGGTGGGATTACCTCCTGTTTATAACCAAGCTAATAACCTAACGCCACTGTCTGGATCAGTTAAACATTTACACTAAAAAGGCCCCCACTCTCCATTCCAATGCGTTTTCATCAGTTTTGAGTACTTTAGAACTTTCCTAGGGCATTTTCTAAAATTTAAATCCCCAAAGCAAATTAAAAGACATTTTCTTTTATTTTTCTGCTGGAAGCAGTGTCACTCACCAGGTAGGTGTTGTAATGAAAATGACAGGCACCTTTCAGAATGGGGCAGCTGGTCCTCCTCGGATTATGACTTGCCAATCTGTCAATGTTGGGATTTGTTAGTGCCTCATGGGGGATAAGGTGGCATGCACATCCTAATCCCAGAATCAGTGGTTATGCTACCTTATGTGGTGAAGGGACTTTGGATGTGTGATTAAGTTAAGAGTCCTGAAACAGGGAGATTAGCTTGGGTTATCTGCGTGGGCCCAGTATTGTCACATGTCGCAGACTTTGAGTCTAGACTTCTCTCTTGTCCATCAAGAGAGCAGGTGCAGAATTGAATACAAGAGAGGCTAATGTCTGGGAGGGGACAAGAGCCCTGAGAAAGAGTCCTTTCTCCATGTTTATTAGGATCAGAAGGCTCACATATGTGATGGACATGCAGAAAGAGACAATAAAACAGTGATCATTAACTCGTGTGTGTGTGTGAGAAAAGGGGCTTCAAAAGTATGCAGTTCTAGGGGTTTGGGTCAAGACAAATCAAAACCCCCGCTCTGAGCAGACAGCCGTTTACTGCAGGCACCAGGCACTGTGTCTATTTATCTTAACTTTTCTAGGGGCTAAGGCAGCTAGAGCATGCTACCTCAGAGTCCACAAGGTGTTTTTCTTGCTAATTAGCTCTGGGCGCTTTCACCCCATAGTGGCTTTCCGCCCTATGCTTTGTTTTACCTAATGATGAATTCTGTGTGCTTTCATCCTGCTGCAGCGGCTTTCTGCCTCTACCTGTTCTTGGACGCTTTTGTCCTGTGGAGGTGGCTTTCCACTCTATGCTTCGTTCTAAGCTGGGCACTTTTGCCCTGTGGTGGCTTTCCACCCTAAGCCTTGTTAGCCCATTGGTGCAAGCTCAGAGAATTCTTAAACTTATTCCCCACAGTCACAGGACCCTTACAAGAGGCAGGCAGGAGGGTTAGCCAGAGAGAGATTGAAGGATGCTACAGTGCTGGCTTTGAAACATTACTCGTTTTATTCAGGAACACTTAGGCAGGATTTCTATGTGCCACACGGTGTTCCAAAGGCTCGGCACACCCACCCTGTGCAGCCCTCATCCTCTATTTCGTGGAGGGGCTTCTAGCACACCCACAGACAGTCAGTCAGGGCCTGAAGGTTGAGCACAAAGGGACCTTTGGTGTGTGTCAGTGGGGTGGGGGCAAAAAGCTCTTGTTCCAAATTCCTCTTCTGTTTCACAACATTGTTTAATGCACTGAGCTGATTAATGATTTCCTCATTTCTGCCTCATTTCATGCAAGGTCCCCATGTGCCTAGAGTTTTTTCTTCCAGGTACAAAGTCACATTTTAACGTTAAGAGATGATAACAGATGTCTATGTTGACTTTTCAGTCATATTTTAATCTTAAAATATAGCCCAGAAGGATGCTGACAAGTGAGTCCAGAGGGATACCTTCATGTCCTAGGGACAGATGGTAGGGGATATATTTTAGACGTGGCTAACAGGCCTTCAAAGGTATATTACTTCCCCCTTTTCAAAGTACACAATAGCATTTGTATTGCTTTGTGTGAACCCTGGTGACTGGGTAGCTCTGCTTTCCCAGAAGAGGTGTTTACACTACAATGGTCTCACTCACCCTTGTTTCCAGGGACTCGAATATAGATTCAACTAGGTCAACAATTGTTTCAATTTGTTTAATTAGTCTTACACGATCTGTTTTGGACTTGGCTGTCAAATTCTGTCTGATGAATGTGACTCTGGAAAGCGGCATCTCTGAGCCAATTTATTCCCCGTGAAGCCCTGACTGCCCTTGATGAGACCGTGTGGGGAGAGTCCTCCTGGAGGCATCCAAGGGGATTTGGGAGAGCAGGAAGACTCCAGGCTTGCATCAAAGAGCCTAGGACAGGGGTCTTCAGGGCATGTGTGCCTCACACACCCGAACGGGGAATGACACAGAGCTTGTAACGGGGTGGGATTTTGGCAAACCCAATTGTGCTGGGACTGAGATCGATATCCTTGGGGTCAACGAGAGGCTTCAGGTTAAAGTGCTGCAAAATGGCGGACAAGAACAGGAACAACTCCATGCGAGCCAGGCCTTCTCCAACACACACCCGCTTTCCTGCAAGTGACAACAGTGCTGCTGAGACTCCGAGGCAGCCTCAAGACACAGCAGCACTGCTACAGGCGAGGCAGCAGAGGGGGTCGGGGGGAGGAGTTGTGGCTAAACTGTCACCCTAAAGCAAAACTGACCCCTCTCTGCCTGTTGAAAGGAAGCACACAACACATTTCAGTATAAGAATATCTGTGATAGACATATTCCGGGACCAGCCTTCATACAGCTTCCGTCACCAGGACTCAGCAGCATAAGCATACGTTAGGTTGGGAGAGAGATGTCTGTCCAGTGCTCACCCTGACATCCTACAGGAAAGAAGCGGGGCCACAGCTGGAAGCCAAACACTCTAACGCTGGGTGTTACTGAGCTGGTTATATGATCTTCCCTCCCACCAACCCCTAGGGAAAGACCCTGGAGAATGAGGCCGGGGCCCAAGAGAGGGCCAAATTGTCCCATGATGAGTCCAGGTAATCAAACATTAGATTTTGCTTATTAACGCTTGTTTAAAATTATGGAGAATTAGGTACTAGAGTTTTGAAAGACGTTCACTAAGTCCTATTAAATACATAAGGGTTTCAGCACTGAATGAAGTATCTGCTTTGCAGAAATAATAAATCATCTCATTCCCAGGACCTCCAGTAAGAGAATGTCATTTGGGCTCTGTGAACAAGGACAGACACCTCTGGGACATGTTGTGACCAGAAGCCAGGCCCTGGTGCAAGTGCATGGCCACGGCAAAGAGCACAAACCAGGGACAGACACATCTGGGACATGTGGCCAGAAGGCAGGCCCAGTGAAGGTGCATGGCCTCGGCAGAGAGCAAAAACCAGGACAGCTCCCCGGGGAAGGGGCTACGTCTGCACTCTTCTTACCTGCAGAAAATACCTTGAAATAATCACTATATTTGAACTTTCCACTTTCATTCAGAAAGTGCTCTGGCATAAACTTCTCTGGATCAGGGAACTCTTGGTTGTCAAACAAGAGGGAGTCCAGCGTTGGGACCACGACTGTACCCTAGAAGGAGCAAAGGCCTGTGTCAGTCCATCAAGTTAATAGAACATGAGCTTCCTACTGGGACCTTCAGGTGGGGAAGTTGTTTGCTTAAGGACTATATGGAAGGCAGTCAGGAGTCAAGTGTAAATGGTGACAAGAGCTGTAATCTCATCAGAGGAGGAGCCCTGGGCAAGATTATACCATTGTTGGTTTCTGGGTGGGGAAATACCACAAACCCGAGGCACTGTCCCAGGGTCCCCTTTCCAGATTTTCTCCATTTCTTGGTCACCAGGCCCATGTGAGGACTTCTGGGAAGCAGCACTCTGCAGGTGGGAATGCTGGCCCGGCCCCCACCATTCAGCCATGTCCGCCCGAAGGATCCCGCCCTTTGGAGGCTGGCTGATGTGCTGGCAGGGTGGTGCTCAGCGTGTGCACGCCAGGCTCACATCTGACCTTGGGGATGACGTATCCTCTGAACATTGTGTCCTGGATTGCTTCATGGGGCAGGTTGGAGGGCAAGAGGTCGATGAATCGCTGAATCTCATGCACCACGGCATCCATATAAGGCATCTCTAACCGGTCCTTGATGGCAGGGATTCGGCTTGGCCCAATCACCCTGTCGATTTCTTCATGCAGTTTCTCTGCCACAACATGAACAGATGTAAGGGATCGACTCCAGGCTGGCTCAGCACCCATGCCCCCACCCATCTGGCAGATGCTTATGGAGCACTGTCAGCAGTGCTCCAGGGCATCCTGGGCACCACAAGTGCCAAGACGACCAAGCTCTGTGAGTCTGTTTAAGCTTCTCGCATGTTAGCCTCTAGCTGATCATAGCTAATCCAGTTAATCCAGCTGCATGGCCCTGAAATCTTTGCCCACTACTTGGCATACCTTCGATCTCTGGGTATTTCATGAGAATCAGGAGCCCATATCTCAGAGTGGTGCTGGTGGTCTCTGTACCCGCAAAAAACAGGTCAGCTACGGTGGCAGCAATGTTGTCAAAGGTGAACCAAGGCTCTTTGGTGTATCTTTCCTGCAGATATTAGAGACAGCCAGGGACTCTATAAGAGGGTGTCTTCAGGTGGATGAGAAAAGAGCCTGACAAGCCTGCCAGCTCCCAGGGAAGGAGGCAGGTATGTGTGAGGCTATCCCGTGGAAACGTGATCGTCTCCACTGCACAGTTAGCAGCACCAAGGCTCCCACAAAACTGGCCATTGGCAATATTGTGCCCCTTGCCCAGGGTGCTGAGTCTTGTGCTCCTTCCACAGAGCTGAGGGCTGTCCTGGGGAGTAAGGCTCTCCCCCGTGCGGAGCCGTGACCTCCAGCAGCCCAGAGCTGAACTGTGGGGCCTCTGCTAACAACCCAAGAGTCACAGGGGTTGCTCTTGGCCTTCTCCAAGCCCACAGTCAGCACCATTGATTCCCAGGAGGCAGGAAGTCACCAAGAAGCGAGACACCAGGGTGGGGCAGTGAGGACCCCAGAGATAGATCAGCTTCCAGGGAAATCAGTTCCAGAATTCACATGCTGTTCTAGAGCCCCAAGAGACGTCAAAGGAGGGAGGAGAAACATCACCATCTCAGTGGGGGGCCTAGGGGGCCTGGAGGGCCTTCAGGTAGGTAATGCTGGCGAGGCTTGGAAACCCTTGAACTCATGTACAATTTGGGGGTTATGTGCTAAGGAGGACTGTGGAGGCCTTCACAGCAAATGAGACACAGTCATCAAAGTCAGAAATGGTTACGAAGTACAGCCTGGAGGGGGCCACAGGAAGGGCCCACACACCAGCCCCACAGCCACTGATGGCTCTCCCAAGAAACCCCTCTTGCTGGCCAGCACTGCAGACCTCCTATGGTGTTTGAGGCCAGCCAGGCAGGCTGGCCCTATCTCCACACCCGTGGGAGCAGGTGTGGTAGTCATACGAAGCCAGAGTGGTGTAGAGCCAGAAGCACCCATGCCCAGCGGAGGCAGTGTGGGTTGCAGCCAAGTCGCCCCGCCCGCCAGCAGTCTCAGCCCCTAGCAAGGAGCAGAAGAGCTTCCCTACTTGCGGTGTCTGCAGTACCTTCCGCATCCCCAGGAGCAGGCTGTCGGTGAAGTCCCGGGGGCAGTTGGGGTCCAGCGACTCCTCGTGCTCCTTCACTCTTGCTGCAGTATAACTTTTTATTTCATACACATTTTTTATTACTTTTCTATGGTTTCCAGGCAGGTAGCGCATATAGCTTGGGAAAATGTTATATAACTAGGGGGAGAGAGACAGAGAGAGAGACAGAGAGATACAGAGAGACAGAGAGGGAGAGAGACAGACAGAGAGAGAGTTATCTTACTATTCTTTCTTGCAAATGCAACATGGTTTTGTGTCCTGGGCTAAAAACTTTTCCAACTTGAATTGATGGCCATCAAGCTGTGTTATTTAGAACATTTTGGCTCGCAGTAACTTTTTGGTGCCACAACTTCGGGTGTGTGAAGTCACGTGTTAGTGTGGTACTGTTTTAAAGTGTAATACCGTAGGTGTCCCATGGTCAGCGAGGGGAACTTGGGGCCTCGGGGAGGTCTCCAGAAGCAACATCCAGGCGCAAGCGCCTGGGGCCCCCGCCCATCCCCCAACCCCCACCTTGTCCTGTGCCAAACTCAGAGGGCAGGTGCAGACTAGGGGGTGGGGGGGCCTCACTTGGAGCCAGCTGGTGCTGAGCAGGTGGAAGTTCTCGTTGAACAGCTTCTGTATCCTCAGCCCGGTTTGGTCCGTGTAGTCAAAGCGCTTGTGGAAGAGGATGTCCGAGATGACGTTGCAGGGGGCGTAGCCCAGAACAAAGGTGGGGTCGAAGGGCTGTCCTGGACCACAGGTGAGCTGTCAGGGACCCTACACCCCAACCTACCCCCCCCCACTAAGGCTTTCCAGCACCTGGGAGCAGTGGCCCTGAACACAGCCCAAACTCTGAAAGCCTTGTGAGAGCTACTGGGGGCCCCCTTCTTTTTGGCGCCCTTGCTCCACCTGAGGTGGAGAGGACCCCTAGCTGCCAGAGGGTCCTGAGGGTAACGCCACCCTGTCGGGGTCAGCGGCTGCTGATGACTCTGGGGCCCAACAACCCACCCAGGCAGTGCGCACGAGGACCCAGCCCTGCCCCCCCCCGCCCCCCTCAGTGAGCCTGACAACCTGGCCCTGACCCCCTCCCCTGCCCCAGGCAGTGCGCACCAATCCAGCCCCTGCGCCCCGCCCCAGGCAGTGCACACAAGGACCTGGCCCACACACACCCTGGGTCTTCCGGAATGCCTCCGTCAGGAAGGGCACCTCCCTCTGGATCCGCTCCTCATTGGCAAGCTTCCCCATGCCATAGTCCCGGAGGATGCTCAGAGACAGGCGCCGGGTGTCCTTCCAGCTCGGCCCATTGTTGAACGTAATTCCTAGGGCAGAGGGGACAAGCACCCAGTCACAATACATGCCGAAGGCAGGGTGACAGCCCAGGCTGCCCAGCTTCGGAGAAGCCTTCTCGGCTACTCCCCACTGCTCCTTTCCCTACTGCATGTCCCCTCCCAGGGGCGCCCTTCTTACCATCAGTGTGCCTTCTCCTTCCACTTTGCCTGGAGACCTCCCCAGGGGACACAGAGCCTCAGCTGCACAGCAAGACGAGCCCCCACCCCTTTTCCCTCTGTTCACAAAATTCCCAAGAAGCTGTCCTGTTTCCACTGATTTTTAACCTCCACACTGCAAATACCTTAACTTGCAGCTTTGTGGCTTCTCAGAAAGTGTCCTCACTAAAACCTGAGCTGTCACTCAGCTCCCAGACTCTGCCCACCATTGGATCTGGGAAGACCTCACTCATGTTCCCCTTGGAGGGAAGAGATCTGAGGAAGGCCAAGGCAAGGTATGTTCTAGAAGGAAGTGTGGCTGCACGGGAGGGACAGGGAGGAGTGAGATGACGAAGCACAGACCAGACTGAGGGTCTCAGTTCCACCTTGCAGGGAAGCATGAGGTGGGGAAGGACAGGTGGACTGACAGACAGCATGGCCCCCTACTAGGTGTGGGTGCACAGAGAGTGCACGGCACCCAAGGCCCTACTTAGACATTAGGGTTAGATTTGGTTAAAAACACAGCTGGGATGGAGTTTGGGGGTCCTGGGATCAAGTCTGTGCATGCTGAGCTCTCGATCCCTGCTGGACGCTGCAGAGGCTGCTGGGTAGATACCAGGGACACAGCTCAGAGCCCAGAGGGAACTCAGGGCACATGTGACCACACTCCCATGTGTCTGTGGGACCACTGACAGCCTCAGGGGGAGGGCAGCCTCAACCTTCCAGTGGCAGCAGCAGACTCGCTGACCCAGGATGCAGGGCAGACAAGTGAGGGGACCAGAGTATGTGTGTTCAGGAGGCCAGATGACAGAGCTGTGAGCTGGGTCCCCAGTCCTGAGGACCAAAGAAGCTGGCAGAGAAAGCAGGAAGAGGGAGTGCCCAGTGGACATCCCCTCGCCCCCTCCCCCAGCCAATGGCTCTGACATGGCAACTGAGGACAGACAGTCAAGGAGGTAGATAATTTTAAAATGGCAGAGAGAGGTGCACCTGGGTGGCTCAGTTGGTTAGGCGACCACCTTTGGCTCAGGTCATGATCTCACAGTTCGTGAGTTCCAGCCCCACGTCAGGCTCTGTGCTGACAGCTCAGAGCGTGGGGCCTACTTCAGTTTCTGTGCCTCCCCTCTCTCTACCCCTGCTCATGCTCTGTGTCTCTTTGTCTCTCAGTAATAGATAAACGTTAAAAAATTTTGTTTTAAATGGTACAGAGAGACGGAGACAGAGACAAAGACAGAGATAGACAGAAGGAGAGATTCCAGAGGAGCCAAGACTTTGGGGTCCAAAACAGGCTGAAATGGATACAATAACAATTCTCCATCACAGGTTTATAAACATTTACTGAAATGAAAAAAAAATTTTTTTTAATTAACATACACCTTGTGCTCACTATTATGCTGATAATTAACATTTGCGTTGTTATCCCTGGGGAACCAGATGTATGCCATGTACAGAGCCTGGGCCACATGGTACATGTGAAAATATGACTTAGGAGCCACTATCAGGAGGGGATGAAGCCCCCTTTGAGTCCAGCCCATGGAATGGGAAGTGGCCCTGGCCTGGCTGCATTCAGGGACCCATGACTTGGACCAGGGGTGGCAGATAAGGTCTCCCTGGAGCTAGACAGAGCTCCTTGACCCACAACTGCTGTTCTCGTGGGGCAGCAAAGCTCCTGTGGTGTTAATGACAAACACTGACTAGTTAACTTTGCTTTTGACAACCCCAAAGAAGCAAAATCCACAACATCCAAGAGAGAAAGTCAAATGCCACTGATAGTGACAGGGTATGACCTTGGGAATGTATAAAGGAATAAGGGGACAGCACCATGAGAACAGCGCACACAACAGGAAGCACATTGATTTGAAATTTCTACATAAAATGGATACAGGTTTTCTAGAGGTTTGTCACCAAAGCTAAGCCAGGAGAAACTAGGGCCTGCAGGGTTTTGTAGGGTAGATGGGACATGGCTTCATTTCTAATCTGCTTTAGAATCTCACTAAAATGACAGTGAGCAAGTAGAAAGGAATAAGCACGCGAGTCCAGAGGAGCAAGCAGGGGCAGGCAGGGAGCTCACAGGGATGTGAGCAGGTGCCCCCATGATCTCCAGGATGTCCCAGGAGACACAGGAAGTGGGGATTGGAGTCAACAGTCTGGACATCACTCAGATAAAAATCAGGCAGGTCCCCAGACCCCAACAGGAGGTGACAGCGTTTGTTCTAGATACGGGGAACCCAGGGCGCTGGAGACATGGGCTGCTGAAGAAAGAGAGGTGAGGCTGGCAAGACAGGATCATGTGGAGGTCCCTTTGTGAGCTGGGGTGCGCTCAGCACCCTTCCTGGTCTAAGAACACCCCAGGTGGGGTGTCAGAGGCCTCCTCATTGGAGAATTCGAACCGCAGCTGAGCTAAGCCCCACAGACCAGCAGATTGCTCCGTGGTGTCAGTGCCTCATCTTAGGTGAGGGACCTTGGAGGGTGGAGCCTCGACACCCAGGAGCAGGTGGGGCTGTGAGTGGAGGCTCTCTGGACTGAGGCTACACCCGGGAGGCTACAACGTGTGCAGGAGGAAGGCACAGCTCAACTGCTGGAGGCATTTTCCTTTGTGGCATTTCTCTGCAAGCACACATCTGTCCTGCTCACCAGTGCGTGGGTGCTTGCGGTCCTACCTTTTCTAGAGCAAGTCTGTCATGGTAGCTTTCAATACAGTATGTGATGAGCACCTGAATTGTCCGAGGGTCTCTTTACCTTTCTATCTTGTACTATTTACTATGTGGCTGTCATCACTGGTATTTCAGGACCTGGCTGGTCCCCCACCATGGGGGTGCTCTGAGAAGTGGGGCTCACCTTTTTCCTTGTGTGCCGCAAAGGCATAGATTTCTCCTCTGCCAGAAAATTCATTCTTGTAGTCGAGCAGGACTTCCTTCACTGCCTTATAGCCATGCAGAACCACGGTGCGCTGGGAGCCCAGGTACAAGGTGAACACAGGCCCGTACTGCTCTGCCAACTGCAGAGACCAGCAAGCAGATAAGTGAGGCCACTGGGAACTTATGGAAGAAGTCGGACAGGCTTTAAACTGACCCCCAAAATTGTTATTTACCAAGAGAAGACAGAGGGATCTGGGAAAAGACAGTCTTTGTCCAGCCCAGTTTGGAAAGACTCTCCCCACAGAGGCTTTCTTCTGCAGGGAGGGAGGTTCCAGCACACCTAGGCACCTGGACACATGTGCCTGAACACAGTTAACTTGGTGGGCTGACTCCTGCTCCTCCCCTGTGGCCCCTTTGACCACATCTGTGCCATCACCCCCACTGTCTGCTATCCCCAGTCTAAGTCCTGGACCCCAGGGTGCTACTGGAGGACCCTGAGCCAGCACTGTCCTGACCTCCACAAGTCCGTCCTCCATGGTGCACAAACCACTGTCAACATCTCCCTATTGCAAACACTAGGCTCTTGGGCATTCTTTTATGAACTCATGTAACAGATTTAACAACTCATTCAGTTTTTAGATTCTTTAGCTCATTCACTGTTCACAACAACTGTAGGTGGAGGTGCCACACAGGTTGACCACTATTCACCCTGTTGTCTGGCATCTACAGTGTGCACCTGGTGTGAATATATGGCTTCTCCGTGCTTTGCAGTGGCAAACAGCAGCAGCAACCCCAGCCACACTGGCCTCACCAAGACATCCAGTGACAGAGCAGTTAACACTGGGCTCAAGCAGAGGCCTCTGGGGATGACCATGGCCAATGCCCACTCAAGGGCTCCACGCCCATGCTGTACCACCAGCTAAATATTTTTAATGTCACTCTTGGATACTACTGTTCAGTCAGTTCATTCATAACAGGCTTGTATTGAATAGCAACCTGTCTGACAATTAATTGAGTGCACACATATTATGTCTAATCCGTGAATTCTCCTCCCCCAAATCAATGATATTTTTCCTACCTTGGTTAAAGATTTGGGAACATTCTTGAAATCCAACTGGAGAAGATTCCCAATAATGGGCAGTGGGAAAGGGCCAGGGGGTAGTTTCCAGCTGCTGTAGATCTGCTTCCAGACAGAGATAAGCATTAGGGTGGCCATCCACACCAACAGGGCAACTGTGATGCCCAGGGCAGCCATGGTGACTTTGGGGTCACTACTGACTTGTGAGAATGATCTGGGAAAAAAACAAAGCTTTTATAACACACCCTCAGGAAGGAGGGTAACCATCCAACCAATGCCACCTTCCTTTTCCTTGGGCTCAAGATATTAATTTATAATTAACTACTGTTGGCCATCATTTCAAAGGCTGATTCCTGTAGCAGTTGCATCCAAGAAGCTCCATCCCAGTACCCACTTTATGATCCCCAGGGTCTGTCAACACTGAATGCTGGCATCTGCACCAAAGTCAGCCGACACAACATCCAGGGGAATATCACCAGCCCATAGGTCAGACCATGGACACTGGTTTGGACAGGAGGGTTCAAGTTAAGTTTACACGTGTTGTTTGGGGGCAGGATCTATGTGCTGCATCAATTATGTGCTGTCTCCATGGCCAGATGCTAGATCTCATAATGCAAGTCTCTGAACATCTGATCAGGTTCGCCTGAGCAGCCTCCAGTAGTACCTGAATCACTAGCAGTGAAACTCATAGGACTAGAACAGGGAAATTCAAGAGCTGAATTCCACTCCACTTGGTCAAAGCAACTGGAAAATTCAGAAGAAGAAAAAAGAAAGAAAAAGAATTTACCAATTTTGAAAAAGTTAATATCTATTATAAAAGTGTATTTTTTGTAGAAAATTAAGGGAAAATTATTCTTTAGAATAATTATTCTTTAGAATGATTTTTATCAAATTCTAAAAAAAATTACATTAGGCTCACATTAACAACTCAGGCAACAACAGATGTTGGCGAGGATGCGGAGAAAGAGGATCTCTTTTGCATTGCTGGTGGCAATGCAAGCTGGTGCAGCCACTCTGGAAAACAGTATGGAGGTTCCTCAAAAAAACTAAAAATAGAACTACCCTACCACCCAGCAACTGCACTACTAGGCATTTATCCACCAGATACAGGTGTGCTGTTTCGAAGGGACACAGGCACCCCCATGTTTATAGCAGCACTATCAACAATAACCAAAGTATGGAAAGAGCCCAAATGTCCATCAATGGATGAGTGGATAAAATAAGATGTGGTTTATATATACAATGGAGTATTACTCGACAATCAAAATAATGAAATCTTGCCATTTGCAACTACAGGATGGAACTGGAGGGTATTATGCTAAGTGAAATTAGACAAAGACAAAAATCATATGACTTCACTCATATGAGGACTTTAAGAGAGAAAACAGGTGAACATATAAGAAGGGAAACAAAAATAATATAAAAACAGGGAGGGGGACAAAACAGAAGAGACTCATAAATATGGAGAACAAACTGAGGGTTGCTGGAGGGGTTGTGGGAAGGGGTATGGGCTAAATGGGTAAGGGGCATTAAGGAATCTACTCCTGAAGTCATTGTTTCATTATATGCTAACTAATTTGGATGTAAATCTTAGAAGAAGAAGAAGAAGAAGAAGAAGAAGAAGAAGAAGCAGCAGTTTGGGAAATAAATGTATCACAAGGAGAAATAAAAACAATTACATTAGGATTTTTACTGGATTTGTTTCAAATCAATGAATTAACTTGAGCAGATTTTATACTCTTGCAATGTCTTGTCTGTTTATCCATGAACGTTGCAGGGCTCCACTGCTCCTCTGGTCACCATTAGTCCTTCACAGGGAACTTCCACCTGCCTATTGGGCTGTTTCTAGGCATTTCACTGAGCTTTTGTGCACACATGTGTGTTTAGAATTAAGAGAATGCTTTTCATTCTGTCCTCTAACTGAAGATATAGGGAAGATCTTAATTGTAATTTTATACTTTTATGTTGGTAATGAATTTTTTGTATAATGGAAAGTAGGATAAAAGATTAAAAAAATGAAAACCATCTTCTATACTTTCATTTATATGAAAATGAGGATGTACCTTATATACCTAATTCTAACCCATTTTCTTTCTCTCAAATTATTAGCCATGTGGGCAATCTATTGATTGTTCTGTATTTTTTTTTCATTTTTAATGCTTATTTATCTTTGAGAGAGGGAGAGTGTGTGTGGGGAGGGGGAAGGGCAGAGAGAGAGGGAGACACAGAATCCAAAGCAGGCTCCAGGGTCTGAGCTGTCAGTACAGAGCCCAACAGGGGGCTTGAACTCACCAACCATGAGATCACGCCCTGAGCCAAAGTCAGACGTCTAACCAACTAAGCCACCCAGGCGCCCCTGATTGTTCTGTATTTAGAACCGCAGCCATGTTACTTGTGTTTTACTTGTTAACTCTGTGTTGGGAAAGGGTGTGAGTCTCTGGCAGCATTTGGGGGGTGAGGTTGTCTTTCTTCCTCTCAGCTGTGCTGTGCCCCTTGAGCTGGAACAGACCAGGCTGGTTGAGTCGTGGACCCTGTGGGGGAACCGACAAGGCTGATTGGACTGTAGACCCTGTGTGGGAACTGACACTGTGGGTTGGACGGTAGACCCTGTGTGAGTTTCCCTTGGCTTTGCTATCCCTTCCAAGAGCTAGTGTGGGGGCAGGTCCACCCCTCAGGATGGAAACTGAGCTGTCTGGACCCTCTACCCTCTTAATCTGCCCTAAGGCCCAGCTGGGTCAGACACCCACTGAGTTCACACAACATTTCTCCTGTTTGCTTGTCCCACTTGCTGCTGCTGGAGGAGGGGGCAGAGTCAGCTTCCTCTCAGGCTCTCATTCAAGCTGGGGTGAGAACAGGCTGTGTGTGCGGTAGAGCAGGCCTCCTGGCTCCCACTGGCTGAGAACAGCTGTGCCTGTGCATCTTGCCAGGAAGGGAGGCTGAGGGCAGGTGCTGGGAAGTCTGGACCTCACAGGGGTGCAGTTGTGGTTGGGGCCAGGTCCCCCTGCTCTAGGTCGTCAGTCCACTTGGGCTGTTGGCACCCAAATAACATCAACTGTCAGGAAATTATCAGGAATTTACCTGTCAGGAAATAATATGGAGACACTTTATTGAAGTTAAACAATTGTGTGTAAAGATTAATAGACCATTTTAGGGGCACCTGGGTGGCTCAGTGGGTTGAGTATCGGACTCTTGATTTCAGCTCAGGACATGAGCTGAAATACCAGTGTTGTGGTATCGAGCCCCATGTTAGGCTCCACACTGAGTGTGGATCCTGCTTCAGATTCTCTCCTTCTGCCCCTCTTCCCAGTTGCTCTCTCTCTCTCTAAAATAAAAAAGAGAGAGAGACCATTTTAATTAGGAAAGTAAAGCATGTTCTTTGTAACATATTCAAGCAATGCAGAATTGGATAAAGCAAAGAGTGAGAGTCTCAGACTCTCGTCATGGAGGTAGCTTTCCTATTTTAAACCCCATTAAGAAAGAAAATTTGCTGCTAATTCTTTCTTGTTGTTTCTGATTTTTGCTATACTTTTTAAATGATTTCTTTTGCACGTATTAATTCTGTGTATCAATCCCATGCATACATTTAAAAGGGAAATGTGAACAAATCTTTTGGGTAAAGTGAACTTTAAACAGCTTCCTGTGTGCTGCCATGGCGTTTCGCTCCAGGTGGGAGCCACACCTTCGACACTTCTTGCAGAATTAGAGGCAGGAACGTGAAATAAAGTCTAGGAAAATAGCCCAGTCTTCTTTTTAAAAAGGCTGCCTGCCTAAAATGAACAACACAAGAAACAACAGATGTTGGCAAGGATGTGGAGAAAGGGGAACTCTGTCCATTATTGGTGGGAATGCAAACTGGTGCAGCCACTGTGGAAAATAATGTAGAGGTTCCTCAGAAAGTTTAAGATAGGGCGCCTGGGTGGCTCAGTCAGTTGAGTGTCCAAATTCGGCTCAGGTCATGATCTCGTAGTCTGTGAGTTCGAGCCCCGCATCAGGCTCTGTGCTGACAGTGCAGAGCTTGCTTGGAATTCTCTCTCTCCCTCTCTCTCTCTACCCCTCCCCTGTTCACACACACACTCTCTCAAAATAAATAGATAAACTTCAAAAAAATTAAATTTCTAAAAAAACATAAAATAAAGTAATTGTCTTATAGATAAATGTAAGATGGCCATTTTGAAAAATCCATTATGACAATCTCTGCCTTTGTTTGGAGTGTGTAGTTCATTTATATTTAATATCATCACTGATATGGTAGGATTTACATCTGTTATTTTGTTATTAGTTTTCTGTGTGTCTTATGTCTTTTTTGGTTCTCTCTTCCTCTGTTATTTTCTGTGGGTGTGTTAAATCAATATTTACAAGTTTAATACTTTAATTTCATTTTTACTTATATATTCATATAAATTATATTAAATTATAATATATTTATGTAATATAATATATTATTTTATAATTATGTTAAGTGTAATATTATACTATGCTATGGGTTATTTTATTGCTTGCTCTAGAGTTTACAATGAACATCTTAACTTAAAACAATCTAGTTTGTATTTAATACAAACAATTTCAATCATATACAGATTCACCCAAATATAGCTTTTTCCTCTCCTCCTCTTATTTTTTTTGTCATACAAATGACACTATTATACATTATAGCTTATCAATACGATTTTGTACTTATTGATTCATGCAGTTGTCTTTTAAATCAGGTAGAAGAGTTACAAGTGAAAATACATTTATGCTGCCTTTTCTATTCATCTATGTGGTTACTTTTAGTGTTGCTCTCTATTTTGTCACGTGGAATGAATTACTGTCTAGTGTCCTTTCATTTTATCCTGAAGGATGCCCTTTAGTATTTCTTGCAAGACAGGCCTGCTAGTAATGAATTGTCTCAATTTTTGTGTATCTGAGAATGTCTCAGTCTCTCTTTTTTTGAAGAATTGCTTTTCTGTATATAGAACTCTTAATTGTCAGTATTTTTCTTTATGAATTTTGAATATATCATCTCACTGCCTTCTAGCTCTATGGTGTCTGATGAGAAGTCAACTGTTATTTTTATTGAAGACTGTTCATATATAGGGACTCCCTTTTCTCTTGGTGTTTCAAGGTTTCCCCCTTTGTCTTTGTCTTCTAACAGTTTGAATATGAGTATCTGGGTGTGGCCCTCCTTCAATTTATTTAACTTGGAGTTTGTTAAGCTTCTTGAATATGTAGATGAATATTTTTCATGAAATTTGGGAGTTTTCAGCTACTTCTTCTTCCAATAGTTTTCTTGTTCCTTTATTTTTTCTCTACTTCTGGGATGTCCATCATGCATATATAGATATCTTGATGATGTCCCATAGGTCTCTGATGTTATGTTTATTCTTGATTTTGACAAATTTTCCTTGTTCCTCATTGTTTTTATAGAGAAGCAGATTTGGAGGTTCTTACTCTACCATTTCTATCCCCTTTGTCAGACTTATTTAGGAATTTTCCAAGAAACTGCCAGGAAACCTGAAATTGTTTTATTACTGGTTAGTACATGGGCACACCTATATGCAAGAGAGATTTGAGAGTGAGTATTTACTTTTTCCAGACTTTATAAATAGATATGTGCAAAGAAGGAAGTAATTGGGAATAGATGTTAGATTATCAATTAATAGTATGTGCAACACGAGGGGGTTAAAACTTTTCTGTGTAGAAATCTGGAAGGCCAGAAAGGAGTGGCAGGAAGTATTCAATGTGCAGAACGGGAAAAATATGCAGCCAAGAATTATTTACCCAGCAAGACTGTCATTCAGAATAGAAGAGATAAAGAGTTTCCCAGACAAATAAAATCTAAGAGAGTTTGTGACCACTAAACCATCCTGCAAGAACTTTTAAGGGGGGACACTTTGAGTGGAGGAAAAAAATACCAAAGCAACAAAGACTAGAAAAGACAAGAAAACATCACCACAAACACTAACTCTATGGACTACACAATGGCAATAAATTCATACTTTTCAATAATCACTCTGAATGTCAATGGACTAAGTGCTCCAATGAAAAGACATAAGATATCATAACGAATTAAAAAAAAAAAAAACAAGCTCTATCTATATGCTGGCTACAAGAGACTCATTTTAGACCTAAACATGCTTGCAGATTGAAAGTGGGAAGATGGATTTATAACCAGCAAAGAAACTGAGTCAGTAATCAAAATTTT
Source organism: Panthera uncia (assembly GCF_023721935.1). Classification (NCBI taxonomy): domain Eukaryota; kingdom Metazoa; phylum Chordata; class Mammalia; order Carnivora; family Felidae; genus Panthera; species Panthera uncia. The sequence continues at coordinate 85,106,333 of NC_064818.1, read as the reverse complement.
CTGAACAAGTAAGAGTTCTGGGCCAGACGGTTTCCCATGGGAATTCTACCAGACATTTAAAGAAGAGTTAAGACCTATTATTCTCAAACTATTCCAAAAAATAGAGATGGAGGAAAACTTCCAAACTCATTCTATGAAGCCAGAGTTACCTTGATTCCAAAACAAAACAAAGACCCCTCTAAAAAGGAGAATTACAGGCCAATATCTCTGATGAACATGGATGCAAAAATTCTCAACAAGATACTAGCAAATTGGATCCAACAGTACATTAAAAGAATTATTCACCATGATCAAGTGGGATTAATTCCTGGGCTGCAGGTGTGGTTCAATACCTCCAAATCAATCAACATGATACATCACATTAATGAAAGAAAGGATAAGAGCCATATGATCCTATCAATAGATGTAGAAAAAGCATTTGCAAAATAAAGCACACTTCTTGATAAACACCCCAAGAAAGTAGGGATAAAAGGAACATATGTCAACATCATGAAAGCCATATAGTAAAGACCCACAGCTAATATCAGCTTCAATGGGGGAAATACTGAGATATTTTCCCCCTAAGGTCAGGACCACGACAGGGATGCCCACTTTCACTACTGTTGTTCAACACAACAGGCCAGGAAATCCTGGCCTCAGCAATCAGAGAACAAAAAGAAATAAATAGCATGCAAACTGGCAAAAAAGAAGTCAAACTTTCACCTTTTGCAGATGACATGATACTCTACATGGAAAACCCAAAAGACTCCACCAAAAAATTGCTAGAACTGATACACGAGTTCATCAAAGTCGCAGAATATAAAATCAATGCACAGAAATCGGTTGCATTTCTATACACCAATAATGAAGCAGCCGAAAGAGAAACCAAGAGGTTGATCCCATTTACAGTTGCACAAAAACCATCAGATACCTAGAAATAAACCAAACCAAAGAAGTCATAGATCTGTATGCTGAAAACTATAGAAAACTTATGAAAGAAATTGAAGAAGACGCAAAAAACTGGAAAAACATTCCATGTTCATGGGCTGGAAGAACAAACACTATTAAAATGTCGATACTGCCCAAGGCAATCTACACATTCAATGCAATCCCTGTCTAAACAATACCAGCATTCTTCACAGAGCTAGAACAAACAATCCAAAAATTGGTATGGGACCACAAAATATCCCAAATAGTGAAAATGTTGAAAAAGAAAACCAAAGCTGGGGGCATCACAATTCCAGACTTCAAGATGTATTACAGACTGTAATCATCAAGACAGTATGGTACTGGCACAAAAACAGATACATGGATCAAGGAACAGAATAGAGAACCCAGAAATGGACACACAAATGTATGACCAACCAAACTTTGACAAATCAGGAAAGAGTATGCAATGGGGGGGAAAAAAGCAGTCTCTTCAGCAAATGGTGCTGGAAAAACTGGACACCAACATGCAGAAGAATGAAACTGGACCACTTGCTTACACCATACACAAAAATAAATTCAAAATGGATGAAAGACCTAAATGTGAGACAGGAAACCATCAAAATCCTAGGGGAGAACACAGGCAGCAACCTAATGAACTTGTCCACAGCAACTTCCTACTAGATATGTCTCCAGAGGCAAGGGAAATAAAAGCAAGCATGAACTACTGGGACCTCACCAAGGTAAAATATTCTGCACATCAGAGAAATACAAATCACAACCACAATTAAATCTACCTCATACATGTCAGAATATCTAAAATTAACAATTCAGGAAAAAACAGATTTGCAAGGACGCAGAGAAAGAGGAACCCTCTTGCACTGCTGGTGGGAATGCAAACTGATGCAGCTACTCTGGAAAACAGTATGGAGTTTCCCCCAAAAAATGAAAAATAGAACTACCCTATGATCCAGAAATTGCACTACTAGGTATTTATCCAAAGGATACAAAACATCTGATTTGAAGGTATACATGCACCCCCAATGTTTTAGCAGTGCTACCAACTGCTAAATTCCCAAATTATGGAAAGAGCCTAAATGTCCATCAAATGAGGAATGGATAAAGAATATGTGGTATACATACACACACTCACACACACACACACACACACACACGCAATGGAATACTACTTGGCGATGAGAAAGAATAAAATCTTGCCACTTGTAACAACATGGATAGAATTAGAGTGTATTTTTTAATTTTGTTAATGTTTATATTGTTTTTGAAAGAGAGAGAGAGAGACAGAGCATGAGTGGCAGAGGAGCAGAGAGAGAGAGGGAGACACAGAATCAGAAGTAGGCTCCAGGTTCTGAGCTGTCAGCACAGAGCCCGATGCCGGGGTCAAACTCACAGACCATGAGATCATGGCCTGGGCCAGAGTCAGGCGCTCAACCAACTGAGCCAGCAGGTGCCCCAAGGGAATTAGAGTGTATTATGCTAAGCGAAATAAGTCCATCATACAAAGACAAATACCATATCATTTCACTCATATGTGGAATTTAGTAAACAAAATAGATGAACGTAGTAAAAGGGAAGGAAAAATAAAATAAAAATAGAGGGAGGCAAACCATAAGAGACTCTGAAATCCAGAGAACAAACTGAGGGTTGCTGGAGGGTAGTTGGGTAGGCACTTGTCGGGATGCGCACTGGATGTTATATGTAAGTGATGAATCATTGGGTTTCTTCTGAAACCAATAATACTATGTATATTAACTAACTTGAATTTAAATAAATTAATTTAAAACATAATAATAATAAAGCACAGGAAGAAAGAAAGAAAGAAAGAAAGAGAAAAAAAGAGAAAGTGAGTGGATGCAGAACCACCTGTCAAACTAATGCACATCAAAAGAAAGCCAGAGTAGCCATACTTATATCAGATAAACTAGATTGTAAACCAGTCTATACCAAGAGATGAAAAAGGGCACTGTATCATAATAAAAGGGTCTATCCAACAAAGATCTAACAATTGTACATATTTATTCCCCCAACTTGGAAGAACACAAATATATATATCAATTGTTAACAAACATAAAGAAACTCATTGATAATAATATAATAATAGTAGGGGACTTTAACACCCCACTTACAGCAATACACAGATAATCTAAGCAGAAAATCAACAAGGAAACAATGGCTTTGAATGACACACTTGACCTGATGTACTTAACAGATATATTCAGAACATCTCATCCTAAAGTAGCAGAATATACATTCTTTTCAAGTGTACATGGGACATTCTCCAGAAGAGATCATATACTGAGTCACAAATCAGCCCTCAACAAGTACAAAAGGATCAAGATCATACCATGCATATTTTCAGATTACACTATGAAACTTGAGGTCAACCACAAGAAAAACTTTGCAAAGCCCTCAAATACATGGAGGTTAAAGAACATCCTACTAAAGAATGAATGGGTTAACCAGAAAATTAAAGAAGAAATAAAAAAGTACATGGAAGCAAATGAAAATGAAAACAAGACAGTCCAAAATCTTTGGGATGCAGCAAGGGCTGTCCTAGGAGGGAAATAAATTACAATACAGGCCTGCCTCAAGAAGCAAAAAAGACCCGAAATACACAACTTAACCTTACACCTACAGAAGCTGGAAAAGGAACAACAAATAAAGCCTAAAGCCAGCAGAAGAAGGAAGCTGGAAAAAGATGAGAGCTGGAATAAATGATATAGAAATAAACACACACACACACACACACACACACACACGCAGTAAAACAGATCAATGAAACTAAGGGCTGGTTCTTTGAAAGAATTAACAAAATTGATAAGCCCCTAGACAGACTTATTAAAAAGAAAAGAGAGGGGACCCAAATGGGTTTAGAAAAACGAATATGGGGTGCTTGGGTGGCTCAGTCAGTTAAGCAGCCGACTTCAGCTCAGGTCATGGCCTCGTGGTTCGAGGCCCGCGTCGGGCTCCGTGCTGACAGCTCAGAACCTGGTGCCTGCTTCAGATTCTGTATCTCCCCCTCTCTTCTGCCCCTCCACTGCTCATGCTCTGTCTCTCTCTGTCTCTCAATAATAAATAAACGTTAAAAAATTATTTTAATGAATGAAAGAAGAGAGACCACAACCAACACCACAGAAATGCAAACAATTATAAGACAATACTATGAAAAATTACATAGAAACAAACTGGGCAATCTGGAAGAAATGGACAAATTTCTAGAAACTCACAAACTACCAAAACTGAAACAGGAAGAAATAGAAAAATTGAACAGACCTATAACCAGTAAAGAAATTGGATCTGTAATCAAAAATCTCCCCAAAACAAGAGTCCTGGGACAGATGGCTTCCCATGGGAATTCTACCAGACATTAAAAGAAGAGTTAATACCTATTCTCACAGTGTTCCAAAACATAGAGATGGAAGGAATGCTTCCAAAGTCATTCTATGAAGCCAGCATTACCTTGATTCCAAAACCAGACAAAGACCCCACTAAAAAGGAGAATTATAGGCTGATATCCCTGATGAACATGAACGCAAAAATTCTCAACAAGATACTAACAAATTGAATCCAACAGTACTTAAAAGAATTATTCACCACGATCAAGTGGGATTAATTCCTGAGCTGCAGGAGTGGTTTAAAATACACAAATCAATCAACGTGATACATCACTTTAATAAGAGAAGGGATAAGAACCATATGATCCTGTCAATAGATGCAGAAAAGGCATTTGACAAAATACAACATCAATTGATAAAACTCTCAACAAAGTAGGGATAGACAGAACATACATCAACATCATAAGGCCATATATGAAAGGCCCACAGCTAATATCATCCTCAATGGAGAAAAACTGAGAGCCTTTCCCCTACAGTCAGGAACAAGACAAGGATGTGCAGTCTCACAATTACTATTTAACAAAGTATTGGAAGTCTTTGGCTCAGCAACCAGACAACAAAAAGAAATAAAAAGGCATCCAAATTAGAAAGGAAGAAGTTAAACTTTCACTATTTGAAGACAACATGATACTCTATGTAGAAAACCCAAAAGACTCCACCAAAAAATTGCTGAAACTAATACATGGATTCAGCAAAGGTGCAGGATATAAAATCAATGCGCAGAAATCTGTTTTATTTCTACACACCAATAACAAAGCAGCAGAAAAAGAAATCAAGGAATAAATCCCATCTTCAATTGCACCAAAAACCATAAGGTACCTAGGAATAAACCTAACTAAAGAGGTAAAAGATCTGTACTCTGAAAACTACAGAACACTTAGGGAAGAACTTGAAGAGGACTGAAAAAAATGGAAAAGCGCCTGAGTGGCTCCGTTGGTTGAGTGCCCAACTCTTGATTTTGGCTCAGACCATAATCTCACAGTTTGTGACTTCAAGCCCTACATCAGGCTCCACACTGACACTGTGGAGACTGCTTGGGTTTCTCTCCAATTCCCTCCTTCTCTGCCCCTTCCCCATTCGTGCTCAGTCTCTCTCTCAAAATAAATAAACCTTAAAAAAGCATTTCATACTCTTGGTTGGAAGAATAAACATTGTTCAAATGTCTCTACCACCTTGGGACACCAGGGTGGCTCAGTCAGATGAGCATCCCACTCTTGATTTTGGCCCTGGTCATGATCAGGGTCATAGCATTGAGCCCCATGTTGGGCTCTGCGCTGAGAGTGAAGCTTGCTTGAGATTCTCTCTCTCCCTCTTCCTCTGCCCCTGCCCTGCTCACACGTTTGCTCACTCTCTCAAATAAAATAAAATAAAATAAAATAAAATAAAATAAAACGACAAATAGTGATGCAGTGATACTCTTATAGAGGCATTTTTGTTCAGACATGCATGCATGTCCATCAGTTAGTTTTGTGAGAGTGGGGCTGTTAGATCAACAGGTATGCAGACTTAAGATATCAACAGGTGTAGGGGCGCCTGGGTGGCTCAGTCGGTTAAGCATCCGACTTCAGCTCAGGTCACGATCTCACGGTCCGCGAGTTCGAGCCCCGCGTCGGGCTCTGGGCTGATGGCTCAGAGCCTGGAGCCTGCTTCCCATTCTGTGTCTCCCTCTCTCTCTCTGCCCCTCCCCCATTCATGCTCTGTCTCTGTCTGTCTCAAAAATAAATAAACGTTAAAAAAAATAATAATAATTTAAAAAAAAAAGATATCAACAGGTGTATAAAATTGCTCTGTGAAAAGGCTGAACTATGCTAAAATCCCCCCATAGTAGTATAGAAGGCCAGTTTCTACACATCTTCTCCTGACACTGGATGCTGTCAGTTACCAATTAGTGAGAAATGTCACATTACTGTGAGTTGCATTTCTCTGATCAATAAAAAAACCACCAACTTTTCATACATTTGTTAGCTATTTGAATTCTCTATAAAATGAAATAACTATTTATATATACTTCCCCTTTTATAATGGGATTTTACACATTTCTTTTTGTTTGTTTGTTTGTTTATTTTGAGAGAGTAGGAGACAGCACCAGCTGGAGAGGGGCAGAGAGACGGAGGGAGAGAATCCCCAACAGGCTCCATGCTGTCAGCACAGAACCCAATGTGGGGCTCAATCCCATGAACCATAGGATCATGACCTGAGCTGAAATCAAGAGTCAGACGTTTAACCAACTGAGTCACCCAGGCACCCCTTACATATTTATTATCAGATTTTTAGGACTCTTTATATATGAAATAAACATTAGTTCTTTTTCTGTTTTATGTGTTGGAAATAATTTTTTCCAGTCTCTTGTTTGATTTGCCATATGGAAATTTAGGTTCTTATATAGTTGACATTTTCAAACCTTTCCTTTATTGCTTTTGGATTTTAGATCTTGCTAATAAAGACTTTCTCCATCTAAAGGTCTTTTTTAGCAATTACAAAACATTTATCTTATATTTTTGTCTTTGTTAATTACTTTTGAATTGTGTAATTTAAAACCTGTCTTTAAAAAAAGTCTATGTGACCTTGTCATTACTAAGCAAAGGATGTTGATTTCTCCTACTATAATCATGTTTCATTAAATTTTCCTTTATTTAAAAAAGTTTACTTTGACATATTTGTTTTGTTTTGTTTGTTTTGTTTTTTTTGTAACGTTCATTCATCTTTGAGAGACAGAGAGAGACAGAGCATGAGTGGGGAAGGGGCAGAGAGAGGGAAGCACAGAATCCGAATCAGGCTCCAGGCTCCGAGCTGTCAGGACAGAGCCCGACACGGGGCCCGAACTCACAAACTGCGAGATCATGACCTGAGCCGAAGTCAGATGCTCAACCAGGCGCCCCTACTTTGACATATTTAATGCACATTAAGACTTGACAATTTGTCTTCTAACAACTTGTGCCTCTTAGCAGCACAAACACTTTTTTGTCCCTTCGGTAACCACTGCATCCTGGGTTTTCTTCTGCGCATTCCAGCATTTGAAGTATCTCTGTGTCATTTTGTTCTTGATGAAAGCCTGGGATATATTCTACATCTTGACACAATCTGAAAGGCTTTTTTTCCTTTTAACAGGAGAACTGACATCGTGTTTATCATGATTGCTGGTAAATGTGGCATCATGAGGTATTGGCCCTTTCCCTACTGTTTGCTGGGTTGGTCACATTTAGCTTGATCCTGATCTCCCCTGACACTTTGGCATGTCTGTGTCCTGTTGTTGTTGTTCTCGTGGTCACCCTTAAGTCCGAAAGTATATTTAGATGTATAGTTACTGATAAACTTCAAAAATCAATATCTTTTCTTCTGATCCGAAAGAGACCTTTAGCATATTTCTACCTCCATACAATACACCACCACCCCAACTCTCAGGAATTTTAGTTTCAGAATATTAGTTTTAAATTTGTTCAAATACATTTTCTTCTATTTTATAAGTTAAATTTTAGCAATTGCATTAATATTTATAGCCACCTTATCAAGTGATTATTTGCCCTCAAATATGTGCTTCACTAGTCTGTTCACCTGTTACTTCAACGTCATATCTTCCATCTTGGATCTCTTCTCCTGGACATGCAAAAATCTCCTACACTCAGCCAGATTTAATGCAGAGAGGATGGACTACATGAGGGGACACTTTGACTATCCACTGAGCCCTCCTTCTCAAGATGCTTGTCAGGCCATTGCTCCTTGACTGCCTTCCATTGAGTCATTCTCTTTAGTAGCAGATCATGGGGAAAAAACACCTTCTGTCAGGCTGACTCGGTGTCCTGATTTTTTTCTTCCTTCACACTCACAGGAAAGAAGTAAACCATCTCAGAAGTTCTTTAGGGCAACACAGTGGCCATAAATCCTTAGACCATAGAGGGAAAGGGAGAAGAATATCACTTCTCTGGGCAGCATAAAGGCAGTGGATATGCAGGAAGGGAATGGAGTAGGAATGGAGTTGAAAATGTTCTCAGAAGAGTTGATTTAAAAAATCTCTCCTGAAGGGGCACCTGGCTGACTCTGTCAGTGGAGCATGTGACTCTTGATCTCGGGTTGTAAGTTTGAGCCCAACATTGGGTGGAGAGATTACTTAAAAATTTTTTTTTAATCTTAAAAAAAATAAAAGAAATATCTGCTGGAAATTTCCTCTTATTTTGTAGGGTAAAAGGGTTGAGAACACCAAAATAAAAATTAGGGCAGCTAAGTATGTAATGTCTAATGAACTCTTGATTAGAAATAATGACCTTCACAAAAGCCAAAATCTTCTCCAAGTAAACAAAAGTAGAGAACACACAACATCACAATGTCCAAAGAGCAAGCTGGCTTGGCCCAGGATTGCTTTCCACATCAAAGGGACTGGGGACAATATATGTGTGTTCTCTTATCTGTCCCTTGGCTCTGCCTGCCTACATCTGTGAGCTGCTGTTCAAGGTTCTGGGAGCAAGCTACACTGTTAACTGACATGCAAAAGCGTCAGTCCTGCTGGGTGGAAGAAGCCCCCTTGAATTCCATTTGGGTAGTTTCAGCTCACCAGGACCCCAAAAGAGACGCCAACACACCAGCGGTTGGGGAGCTTGGCAAGAGAAGGGTCTCCCAAGGGGCAGGATGTCTGTGGAAGACTGTGGATGCAGAGGGAGGGACAGCAGCTGTGGTGCCCACCAGACAGCAGCAGAGGAGAAGAGCAAGGACAAAAGATCTCTGAAGTAACTTTGTCTTATTATCTTCAATGTCATATTTGACACATCAAAAAGAATGTGTGAGGTATTTCTTTTGCATGTTATAGGGTGTAATAATATCACGAACACTGAACAACCCATTCCTAACCCAAAAACCTCAACCCCCAATTCCAACTTCAGCTACCTGTACACTTCGCTCACACCTGACGGTCTACCTCCAGAAGCAACCACTGTCCTGACTTTGCTTCTAATATTCTCTGTGGTTTTTTCTTACATTTATATATGGTTTAATTCTTCTTATTGTTGACTTTCTAAAAGATATTTCATAGTATTTATATTCTCTGAGGCCTAAATTTTTTATTCACCATCAACTCTCTGTGCCCATTGTGAGATGTGGCTGCACTGACAGCATGACTTATCCACTATCCTATCAGATTATTTTCTAGTTTTGCTGTTGCAGAGTGCTGCTCAGAACATGTTCATGCATGCCTCCTGGAACACCTTGCAAGGATATCTCTAGGCTGATTAATTACATGGCAACATAATACCATATTATTTCTCACGTATTTGAGGCCATTTACACTCTTACCAGTGTGTCTAAGTGGTCCTGCTGATTCACTACCTCTCCAACGATTAATACAAATAGATTGCTTAATTTTTGCTTGTCTAGCAGGTACAAAGTGGTATTTACGTGTGGTCCCAATTTACATTTCCCTGATTGTGAATAAAGCAGAGAATCTCTTTATACACGTTTATTCATCAAAGTTGTCTCCTCTTCTATAAAGTGCCTACTTGTATATTCAGTTCTCCTCTCCTACTGGGGTTTCTGCCTTTCTCTCACTGTTGAAATGCTTTATATCTTCTGGTTAATGTTCCTTTTTTAGTTTTCTGTGTTGCAATGATTTTTTCCCCACTCTTTGGGCTACCTTTTCACATGATATGATATTTTTTTATTAACAACTGTTTTAAAACTATCAATCTTTTATTTTGGGGTTAGCACTTTTGGGGATTTAAAAAAATCTCTCCTTATCCCAGAAAGATCAGAAAGATAGTTGCCCATTTTAAAAATTTTGCCTTTCATATTTACATCTTAAATCTATGTGGAATTGATTTTTGTGTATGGTAAGGGTTAAGTATAAAATTTGTTTTCCCCATATAGATATAAATTGTCCCAGGACAAATAACTAACCTTGCAGCTTAGTACAATGCTGCTTACCATGTGGTGCACAGACCAGTGCCATCTGCGATGAGAACTTACAGAAACAGAAAGGAAGTATAAACTCATCCACATTGACGTCACTGTGCTAAGCACATGAACCTTTTTCTGGTAATTCTTTTTTATTTTTCTTTTAAAAATATTGGCCTGTACTGGATTGGAAAACAACAGAAACCATAAAATAAACAAACTCTTCACTACAGATAGTCTGAGAATCACTGGCCTAGAAGAGGCCCATCTACATTAATGTCCAGCTAATGCTTAAAAAGTTGCATGTTCTATAATGGTAGGATTATTTGAATGTCTTTCCTACTTTAAAAAAACTGTGTTTGTTTGTTTACTTGATGTCGTGTTGGACAGAGGACTGTTAAAACCTTCCACATCTCCCCCAAAGGTCTATCAGTTATTATTTTATGCATCTTGAGAATATTTTTTTGGATGCATTGATAACACCTTCTGTCTTAGAGCCAATTTTGTTTTTTGGTGTTAATGTAACTACCCAGGCTTCCTATATAAGGCATTAAACCCAACGTGGTTGATAGTAACTTATGAGACCAAAGGGTCATGGGTGGGGTTTGTGTACACCTGAAGCCTGACTCAGGGATGGACGGTTTTTGGAAGGGACTCACACATGTCACAAGAAACAACTGCCCTGTCAGGCAACACACAATCTTCTTTCAACTTCACACCTCTCCACCCGAGGCAGGATCACAACTAAGCACCCACTTTCAAACATGGGAGCAGAGGAAATATGGGTAATGAACTTGTCATAGCAGTGCCACCCACCACCCACAGCATGACCTCTAAGTGCTGACCCACCTTGCCGACAGCCTGCCTTCTCCCTTCCATCTCTGGCTCACAAAATAACTCTCAGTTCTCTCATAAATTCAGCTGAGAAATAATGGAAACATGAAGATAAGATTTGGAGAAATATTGACCACTAAGAAAAACTCACATTGGTAGAAGCGATGAGATAAAAATAATAGGTATGAACAAAAAAACTTATTGATAAATCAAATCTTCATTGGGTAATTTAAATGGAGAAACTAATATAGATGAAAAACATTTAAGTAAAATTAAATAGAAAAAAATTAGACATAGTTTACTCTACATAGGAATATGGCCAACATATTAGATCATAGTAACTGAATTTTAATGAAGAGTCATCAATGTTGGCACAATTCTGTTTGTAAAGTGCATATTTATGAGAAAATGTCACCTGAGTTAAAATATCCTTACAGTAAAAGTGCACATAGGAACATTGGGGACTGAAGCTCTCTGGCCTTCCTTACTTTTAAATGTCATCCAGGAGGAGAGTTGAGAGGTCCCTGGTTAAATGGCAGGGAGCTGAGACATCCCATGGTTATATAATGTTTTAGCTCTACAACCTGCATTTTCTAATTTAGAAGATAGAGTTGTCTGGAACTTAACTACATGCAGTTGCAATTAAATTTTTCCAAACTCAGTGTTTTCAATCCTGGCTGCACATCAAAATCACCAAGAGAGCTTTCAAAAAACACTGATGTCCAGAACTCCCTAAAACAATTACACTAAGATCTCTGGGTTTGGGGTATGGGCATGAGGGAGAAGCAGAGTGCTGCCTGCACAGAGAGCACTGCCTCATAGGTGATACCTGCAAGGGACTCTTCAATGAAGAACATGGAGACTGTGCAAATGGCCCTGAGTAAAGGGGAAAGATGAAGTGAAGACACAGCATAAAGGACTGATGAAAGAAAAGAGGAGAGAGGATCAATGGGTTCAAAGAATAAAAACAAGCATGGAGGAAGAGTGTAGTTAAGAGATGGAGACAAGAGTTATAAAGGTCCTCTGAGTCTAAGTGAAAAAGGAGGACCAGAGTGCAACCACATCACTACTTTCTTTCCTATGATGGTGATGATAACAGCAACAATGCAAATGGTGATGGTGATGATGATAATGTTGATGGTGATGATGGTGGTGTTAGTGGTGGTGATGATAATAGTGATTATGTTGATGATGATGGTGATGATGATGGTGGCAATGGTGAGGACAGTGATGATGATGTTCATGGTAATGATGGTAGTGATGATGATTGCGGTGGTGATGGTGATAGTGATGGTAGCAGTGGCAATGATGGTAATAGTAATAGCAATGATAATATTCATTAAGACACCCTTAGAAAATTGGCATATCATTTTCTGGACTTAAATCATGTGCAAGTTGCAAGGCTTTCAATATATCTATTGTATTCAGAGGATTTATAAACAGAAAGGCCGCAGTTTTGTTAATGGCCTCAGAAGTAAATCTCTATCTAAAATGCCAGAGTTTACAATAGATGAAGAGAAAGCATTTGACAAAATACAGCTTCATTTCTTGATAAAAACTCTTAAGAAAGTAGGGATAGAAGGATCATACTTCAAGATCATAAAAGCCGTATATGAAAAACCAATGCTAATATCATCCTCAATGGGGAAAAACTGAGAACATTCCCCATAAGGTGAGGGACAAGACAGGGATGTCCACTCTCACCACTGTTATTCAACATAGTGTTGGAAGTCAGCCTCAGCAATCAGACAACACAAAGAAATAAAAGGCTTCCAAACTGGCAAGAAGGAGGTCAAACTTTCACTCTCTGCAGATGACATGATACTCTATATGGAAAACCCAAAAGATTCCACCAAAAAACTGCTAGAGCTGATCCATGAGTTCATCAAATTGGCAGGATATAAAATAAATACCAGACATTGGTTGCTTTCCTATACACCAACAATAAAACAACAGAAAGGTAAATCAAGGAACCAATCCCATTTACAATCGCACCAAAAACCATAAAATACCTAGGAATAAATCTAACCAAAGAGGTGAAAAATCTATACACTAAAAACTATAGAAACCTTATGAAGGAAATTGAAGAAAACACAAAGAATGGAAAAATAATCCATGCTCCTGGATAGAAAAAACAAATATTGTTAAAATGTTGATACTGCCCAAAGCAATCTACATATTCAATGCAATCCCTATCAAAATAACACCAGCATTCTTCACAGAGCTAGAACAAACAATCCTAAAATTTGTATGGAACCAGAAAAGACCCCGAAGAGCCAAAGCAATCTTGAAAAAGAAAACCAAAGCAGGAAGCATCACAATCTCGGACTTCAAGCTATATTTAAAGCTGTAATCATCAAGACAGTATGGTACTGGCACAAGAACAGACACTCAGATCAATAGAACAGATTAGAGAACCCAGAAATGGACCCACAAATGTATGGCCAACTATTCTTTGACAAAGCAAGAAAGAATATCCAGTGGGATCAAAACAGTCTCTTCAACAGGTGGTGCTGAGAAAATTGTACAGGGACATGCAGAAAAATGAACCTGGACCATTTTCTTACACCACACACAAAAACAAACTCAAAATGGATGAAAGACCTAAATTTAAGACAGGAAGCCATCAGAATCCTTGAGGAGAAAGCAGGCAATAACCTCTTTGACCCTGGCCGCCACACCTTCTTACTCAACATGTCTCCAGAGGGAAGGGACACCAAAGCAAAAATGAACTATTAGGACCTCATCAAAATAAAAAGCTTCTGCACAGCAAGGGAAACAATCAGCAAAACTAAAAGGCAACCAATGGAATGGGAGAAGATATTTGCAGATGACATATCAGATAAAGGGTTAGTATCCAAAATCTATAAAGAACTTATCAAACTCAACACCCAAAAAACAAGTAATCCAGTGAAGAAATGGGAAAAAGACATGAATAAACACTTCTCCAAAGAAGACATCCAGATGGCCAACTGACACATGAAAACATGCTCAACATCACTCATCATCAGGGAAATACAAATCAAAACCACAAGGAGATACCACCTCACACCTGTCAGAATGGCTAACATTAACAACTCAGGCAACAACAAATGTTGGCAAGGATGTGGAGAAAGAGGATCTCTTTTGCATTGTTAGTGGGAATGCAAACTGGTGCAGCCACTCTGGAAAACAGTATGGAGGTTACTCAAAAATGAAAAATAGAACTACCTTACAACCCAGCAATTGCACTACTAGGTATTTATCCAAGGGATACAAGTAGGCTGTTTCGAAGGAGCACATGTACCCCCATGTTGATAGCAGCACTATCAACAATAGCCAAAGTATGGAAAGAGCCCAAATGTCCATCGATGGATGAATGGATAAAGAAGATGTGGTGTATATATACAATGGAGTATTACTCGGCAATCAAAAAGAATGAAATTTTGCCATTTGCAGCTACATGGATGGAACTAGAGGGTATCTAAGCGAAATTAGTCAGCCAGAGAAAGAGAAATATCATATGACTTCACTCATATGAGAGCTTTAAGACACAGAACAGATGAACACAAGGGAAGGGAAGCAAATATAATATAAAAACAGGGAGGAGGACAAAACATAAGAGACTCTTAAATATGGAGAACAAACACAGGTTTCCTGGAGGGGTTGTGGGAGGGGGGATGGGCTAAATGGGTAAGGGGCATTAAGGAATCTACTCCTGAAATCACTGTTGCACTGTATGCTAACTAACTTGGATGTAAATTAAAATAATAATAATAATAATAATAATAAAACAAAAGAAATGAGTGTTGCCCACACCTCAGAAGGCTTCCTGACCCTCTTCAGCCACTAACTCCTCCCCCAGGCAAAGGTAACTTTATTCTAACTTCTAATACCATAGATTAGATTAATTTTGTCTATTTTTGTACTTTTGTTTAACATTAATACAATTATACAGTATGTATTCTTTTGTGTCTTGCTTCTCTTACTCAACATCATGTTTGTGCAATTCACACATGTTATTTGCACAAGAAGCTCATTCTTCTTCATTGCTGCACAAGAATCCATTTTGTGACTATAGCATGATATATACGTTCTACCCCAAGTGATATTTTTTTTATTCCACTTGTTAGCTACTGCAAGCCATGATACTATGAAAATTATAGCACTTGTCTTTTCATGCACATGTGTGCACATTTCTGTTGTTTATATATCTAAAGTGAAATTGCTGGAGCATAAGGTAAGCACACATAATAATCAAGGTTTCATACAGGTATAGGTTGCTTCTGAACCTTGTGTGTCTCTATTGGTTTATCTGTCTTTTCTTGCACCAATCCCATACTATCTTATTTACTATACTTTAAATGTGAGTCTTGATATTGAGTGGGAAGAATTCAGATGGGGGAGTAATAGGAGGGCCCTAAGCTTGCCTTGTCCCTTGAACACAGCTAATTATAAATCCTTCTGAACACCCAGGAAATATATCTGAAAGAAAAAAACCATACAACTAGAGGTAGAAAAGTAGCCACCTTATAGAAGGTAGGGGCTGCAGAGTTGATTTGGGAGAGAAAAGAGCTGCGGGTGCTACAGAGGGGAGGGATCCCTGATCACAGAGAGAGGAACAAGAGAGAAAGTGAGGGAGAAAGAGTGAAAACACATGCAGGGGATTGCACAAGAAAAACTCTTCCCCAAAACCACTTTCTAGGAAAGGGAGAGAGGCAAATAGCACAAGTTTTTATAAGCAGCAGAGCTCAAAGTCTGAAGTTTTAGAAGTCCATGCCATCACCGGGCTGGAGCCTGGCAGGCTTAGCAGTGCTCTGCTGGGGAAGAAGGGCAGAGGCCCAGGTTAGGACAGTGTGGTCTGAGGATTCCCAGGGTCGCATGGGGAGAAATAGTTCCCCTACTTGGGGTGCATTTGAGAGAGGTGGCACAGCCCCCCTGGGGACAAGAGATGGCAAGCACCCACGTATTTCCCTGTTCATTAACACAAGAACAGAGACATCCTCCAAAGGCAGAGAACTTTGGTCCAACTTTTTGCTGCACTTTACCATAAACTCCAGACTGCTTCATGGGGGTGCAACTGGTTTTCTAGGACAAACCAGCATAGGCCACAGCACCATAAGACCCTCCCCCAGAGGATCAGTGAGGGTCCCTAGAATTTGGAGTTCTTAAACCCAGCCCAACCCTTGAGATAAAGCACAGGAGCACTGGGCTGCCTGGTAGGCAGATAATTTAGACACAGACAGAAGAAGGCAGGGGTCTGACAGAAGCTGGGGACAAAAGTGGGGAGATTGTTTGCCCTTCTCTGAGAGCTTCCTGAAGAGTGGTGGGAGCAAGCTCCCCATTCCAGGGAGGAGAAAGCAGGGCAACATCAACCTCCCCCCACCCCCACCAGACCATCAACACTGACCACCTTCAGTGAGCAACACAGCGACCCCAAGTGGAGGCTGGGACTAATTACACCAAGCCCTGCACCCTTGAGCCCTGCAGGTGCATCTCCACTAGGGCAAGTGCACCTGATGAATCAATGCAGCAGGCCCCTCCCCCGGAAGACTACCACAAATCCCTTCCACACGCTTAGGCTACTGATCATAGAGTACAGCAAAACTTCAGCTATAGGGGAAATAGGATCTAGATTCTTTTTTATTAAAAAATATTTTTTAATATTTTTTAAATTTATTTTTGACAAAGAAAGAGACAGAGCATGAGCAGGGGAGGGGCAGAGAGAGAGACAGAAACACAGAATCTGAAGCAGGCTTCAGGCTCTGAGCTGTAAGCACAGAGTCCAATGTGAGGCTCTAACTCGTGAACCATGAGATCATGACCTGAGCCAAAGTTGGCCGTCCAACTGACTGAGCCACCCAGGCGCCCCATGGATCTAGCTTCTTTTAACAAGAAGACCAAAACACACTTATTTAAAAATTGCCACATACTGGACAAGGTCCAAACACCCCCCACTGCAGACAAGGAGAAACTCTACAGCGAATAGACCTGAGGGAAGGAAAGGCAAAACACAGCAGCAGAGTGCATGCTCTGAAACATCTCCTGAAGCACCACACCCTGGACAATGTAGGACGTCTTCTTAATATAGCCATTACTCTCAGGATCAGGAAATATATCAGGCTTTCCTAACAATCACACACACACACACACACACACACACACACAGTGACCTAGACAAAATGACAAGATGGATGAATTCACCCCAAAAGAAAGAATAGGAAGAAGTAAGGGCCAGGAATTTAATCAGAATGGATATAAGATGCCTGAACCATAATTTAAAACAACAATCATAATGATATTACCTGGGCTATGAGAAGCATAGAAGACACTAGAGAATCCCTTACTAATTAGTCAGATTGAAATTTTTAAAAAAATGCTATAACCAAGATACTAACCTGAAAGAATGCCATGACAACAAGGATGGACAAAGCAGAGCAGCAAATAGTGATATAGAAGATAAAATTATGGAAAATAATAAAGCTGAAAAAAAGAGAGAACCAAAGGTATTGGATCATGAGGGCAGACCTAGGGAACTCAGCAACTCCTTAAAGCATAATAACATTCATACTACAGGAGACCCAGAAGGAGAGAGGGAAAGGTGGGCAGAAGATTTATTTGAGCAAACTGTAGCTGAAAACTTCCCTAATTTGGGAAAGGGCACAGACATCTAAATCCAAAAAGCAGAGAACCAGCATTAAATTCAACAAAAGCGGGCCATCACCAAGATACATCATAGTCAAATTCACAAAATTCACAGACGTGGAAAGAATCCTGAAAGCAGCAAGGGAAAAAATTCCTTAACCTACAAGGGAAGACAGACCAGGTTCACAGAAGATCTGCCCACAGGAACTTAGCAGGCCTGAAGGGCGTAGCACGATATATTCAATGTGCTGAATGGGAAAAATCTTTAGCCAAGAATACTTTATCCAGCAAGGATATAATCCAGAATATAAGGAGAGATAAAGAGTCCCCAGACAAACCAAAATTAAAGGAGTTCATGACCACTAAACCATCCCTGCAAGAAATATTAAAAAGGACTCTTTGAGTGGGAAAGACCAAAAGCAACAAAGACTAGAAAGGAACAGAGAACATCACCAGAAACGCCAACTTTACAGGTAATACAATGACACTAAATTATATCTATCAATAATCACTCTGAATGTAAATGTAATAAACGCTCCAATCAAAAAATATAGGGGAAGAGATTGGATAAAAATACAAGACCTTTCTATATGCTGCCTACAAAAGACTCATTTTAGTCCTAAAGATACCTGCATATTGAAAGTGAGGGGATGGAAAACCACCTATCATGCTAATGGACATCAAAAGCAAGAATAGCCATACTTAAAATCAGACAAACTAGATTTTAAACCAAACACTGTACCAAGGGATGAGAAATCTACATCATAATAAAGGGGTCTCTCCAACAAGATCTAACAAAATTGTAAATATTTATATCCCAAACTTGAAAGCACCTAAATATATAAACCAATAACAATATATATAATCAATAACCAACAAAATATATAACCAACAACAAACATAAATAAACTCATTGATAATAATGTAACAATAGTAGGGAACCATTGCTTTAAGAGGACGGATCATCTAAGCAGAAAATCAACATGGAAATAATGGCTTTGAATGACACACTGGACCCAATCGACTTAACAGATATATTCACAACAATCCACTCTAAAGCAGGAGAATATACATTCTTTTCGAGTGCAAATGCAGCATTCTCCAGAATAGATCACATACTGGGCCACAAATCAGCCCTCAACAAGTACAAAAAATTGAGATCATGCCATGCTTGATCTCATATTTTCAGACCACGACACTATGAAACTTGAAGGCAACCACAAGAAAAATTTTGGAAAGACCACAAATACATGGAGGTTAAAGAACATCCTACTAAAAAGTGAAAGGGTTAGTCATGAAATTGAAGAAGAAATGAAGAAGTACATGGAAGCAAATGAAAATGAAAACATTACAGTCCAAAACCTTTGGAATGCAGCAAGGACAGTCCGAAGAGGGAAGTATATTGCAATACAGGCCTACCTTAAGAAGCAAGAAAAGGCTCAAATACATAATGTAACCTTAGACTTAAAGGAGCTAGAAAAGCAAATACAGCGGACAAAGGGAAATAATAAAGAATAGAGCAGAAATTAATTATATGGAAACAAACAAACAAACAAAAAACCAGCAGAGCAGACCAACGAAACTAAGCCCTGGTTCCTTGAAAGAATTAACAAAATTGATAAACTTTAGCCAGGTTCTCAAAAAGAAAAGAGAAAGGAACTGAATAAATAAAATCACAAACAAAAGAGGAGAGATCACAACACCTCAGAAATAAATCACAAGAGAATATTATGAGAAATTATATGCCAACAAATTGGGCCAAAAAATCTGGAAAAAAATGAATAAATTTCTAGAAACATACAAATGCCAAAACTGCAACAGGAAGAAATAGAAAGTTTGAACAGACCTATAACCAGCAAAAAAATTGAATCAGTAATCAAAAATCTCCCAACAAACAAAAGTCCAGGGCCAGATGGCTTCCCATGGGAATTCTACCATACATTTAAAGAAGAGTTAATACCTATTCTTCTCAAACTGTTCCAAAAAACAGAAATGGAAGGAAAGCTTCCAAACTCATTCTATAAAGCCAGCATTACCTTGATTCCAAAACCAGATACAACTCCCATAAAAAGGAGAATTATAGGTCAATATCCCTGATGAATATGAATGCAAAAATTCTCAACAAGATACCAGCAAATTGAATCCAATAGTACATTAAAAGAATTATTCGCCACAATCAAGTGGGATTTATTCCTGGGTCACAGGAGTGGTTTAAAATCTGCAAATCAGGGGCGCCTGGGTGGCGCAGTCGGTTAAGCGTCCGACTTCAGCCAGGTCACGATCTCGCGGTCTGTGAGTTCGAGCCCCGCGTCAGGCTCTGGGCTGATGGCTCGGAGCCTGGAGCTTGTTTCCGATTCTGTGTCTCCCTCTCTCTCTGCCCCTCCCCCGTTCATGCTCTGTCTCTCTCTGTCCCAAAAATAAATAAAAAATAAAAAAAAAAAAAACGTTGAAAAATCTGCAAATCAATCAACATGATACATCATATTAATAAGAGAAAGGATAAGAACCATATAATCCTGTCAATAGATGCAGAAAAAGCATTTGACAAAATTCAGAATCGATTCTTGATTTAAAAAAAAAAACCCTCAACAAGTGGGGATAGATGGAACATACATCAATATCATAAAGGCCATATATGAAAGGCCCACAGCTAATATCATCCTCAATGGGGAAATACTGAGAGATTGTTTCCCCTACAGTCAGGAACAAGACAGGTATGACTACCCTCACCATTACTATTTAACATAGTACTGGAAGGCTTAGCTTCAGCAATCAGACAACAAAAAGAAATAAAAGGCATCCAAATCAGCAAGGGAAAAGTCAAATTTTCACTATTTGCAGACAACGTGATACTCTATGTCCAAAATCCAAACAACTCCACCAAAAAATTGCTAAAACTAATACATGAATTCAACAGAATCATAGGATATAAAATCAATGTACAGATCTGTCGCATTTCTACACACCAATAATGAAGCAGCAGAAAAAGAAATCAAGGAATCAATCCCAATTCCAATTGCATCCAAAGCAGTCAGATACCTAGGGATAAATCTAACTAAAAGGTAAAAGATTTGTGCTCTGAAAACGCTAGAACACTTGCGAAAGAAATTGAAGAGGACACAAAGAAATGGAAAAAATTCCATGCTCATGGATTGGAAGACATTGTTAAAGTGTCTACAATACCCAAAGAAATCTACACATTTATTGCAATCCCTATCAAAATCCTGCCAGCATTTTTCACAGACTAGAACAAACAATCCTGAAATTTGTGTGAAACCACATAAGTCCCCAAGTAGCCAAAGCAATCCTGAAAAAGAAAAGAAAAGCTGGAGGTATCATGAGTCTGGCTATATTGCAAAGCTGTTGTCATCAAGACAGTATGGTACTGCACAAAAAACAGACACATAGATTAATGGAACAGAATAGAAAATTTGGAAATGGACCCACAATTATATGGTCAAATAATCTTTGACAAAACAGGAAAGAATAATAAGGGAAGAAAGACAGTATCTTCAACAAATGGTGCTGGGAAAATGGGACAGAAACATGCAAAAGAATGAAACTGGACTACTTCCTTACATCATACACAAAAATGAATTAAAAATGGATGAAGACCTAAATGTAAGACAGGAAACCATCAAAACCTTAGAGGAGAAAGCAGGCAACAACCTCTCTAACCTCAGCCACAGGAATTTCTGGCTAGACACATCTCCCAAGCCAAGGGAATTAAAAGCAAAAATGAACTATTAGGACCTCATCAAGATAAAAAGCTTCTACAGTACAAAGGAAACAATCAACAAAACTAAAAGGCAACCGACGGAATGGGAAAATATATTTGCAAATGACATATTGTATAAAGGGGTAGTATCCAAAATCTATAAAGAACTTACCAAACTCAATACTCAAAAAATAAATAATCCAGTGAAGAAATGGGCAAGAGACATGAATGGACACTTTTCCAAAGAAGACATCCTGATGGCCAACAGACACATGAAAAGATGCTCAATGTCACTCATCATCAGGGCAATACAAATCAAAACCACACTGAGATACCACCTCACACTTGTCAGAGTGGCTAAAATTAACAACTCAGGAAACAACAGTTGCTGGCAAGGATGTGGAAAGACAGGAACCCTTTTGCACATTTGGTGGGAATGTAAACTGGTGTGGCCACTCTGGAAAACAGTGTGGAGGTTCCTCAAAAAATTAAAAATAGAAGTACCCTACGAACCAGCAATAGCACTACTAGGAATTTGTCCAAAGGATACAGGAGTGCTGATTCATAAGGGCACATGTACCCCAATATTCATAGCAGCATTTTCAACAATAGCCAAATTATGGAAAGAGCCTAAATGTTCATCAACTGATGAATGGATAAAGAAGATGTGGTTTATATATACAATGGAATACTTGACAATGAGAAAGCATGAAATCATGCCATTTGCAGCAACGTAGATGGAACTGGAAGGTATTATGCTGAGTGAAATAAGTCAGTCAGAGAAAGACAGATACCATGTTTTCCCTCATATGTGAATCTTGAGAAACTTAACAGAAGACCATGGGGGAATGGAAGAGGAAAAAAATAGTTACAAACAGAGAGGGAGGGAGGTAAACCATAAGAGACTCTTATATACAGAGAACAAACTGAGGGTTGATGGGGGGGTGGGGGAGAGGGGAAAATGGTTGATGGGCATTGAGGAGGGCAGTTGTTTGGATGAGCAATGGGTGTTGTATATAAGCGATAAACCATGTGACTCTACCCCAAAAAACCAAGAGCACACTTTACACACTGTATGTTAGCCAATTTGACAATAAATTCTGTATTTAAAAAAAGGGACAAGAAACAATAGATGTTGGTGAGGAAACTGAGAATGGGAACTCTCGTGCACTGTTGGTGGGAGTGCTCCCACTGTTGGTAGGAGTGCAAATTGGTGCAGCCACTGTGCAAAACAATATGGAGATTCCTTGAAAAGTTAAAAATAGAATTACTATATGATCCAGTAATTCCACTACTGGCTATTTACTGAAAGAAAATGAAAACACTAATTCAAAAAAGATATATACACTCCCATGTTTATTGCAGCGTTATTTACAATAGTCAAGATGTGGAAGCAGCCCAAAGTGTCCATCCATAGATGAGTGGATAAAGAAGATATGATACACACACACACACACACACACACACACACACACAGGGATATTACTTAGCCATAAAAAAGAATAAAATCTTGCTATTTGCAACAATACGAATAGAACTAGAGAGTGTAATGCTAAACGAAATAAGTCAGAAGGAAAAGATAAATACCATATGATTTCACTCATGTAGAACTTAAGAAACAAAACAAATAAGCAAAGAATAAAAGAAACAAACAAAAGAACAGATCCTTAAATATGAGAACAAACTGGTTGTCAGAAGGGAGGTGGGGATGGGGGAAATAGATAAAGGAGATTACAAGTTCAGTTATCTTGATGAGCACTGAGAAATGCATAGAATTATTAAATCACTATATTGTACACTGCAACTAATGTAACACTATGTGATAATTATACTTCAATTTAAAAGAATAAAAGAAAATCAGGTGAAGGAAGGCATATTAGAATTAATCATCCCAGGATGGAGGCCAGCACTGAGAAAGGCAACATCTCTACTGATGCTTTCATGATGCCCTGGTCATTGTAGACAGCACAACTCACGTACTGGAAGCCCAGAATCCAACTTTGTGTTTAAGAGTCAAAGTAGGGGCGCCTGGGTGGCTCAGTTGGTTGAGCGTCCGACTTCGGCTCAGGTCACAATCTCGTGGTCTGTGAGTTCGAGCCCCGCGTCGGTCTCTGTGCTGACAGCTCAGAGCCTGGAGCCTGTTTCAGATTCTGCGTCTCCCTCTGCCTCTGCCCCTCTCCTACTCATGCTCTCTCTCTCTCTCTCTCTCTCTCTCTCTCTCTCTCTGTCAAAAATAAATAAAAATTAAAAAAAAAGAGTCAAAGTAGCATGAATACCAACATGTGATATTTTAAAAGTCTGAAATCTGGTCTAGCTTCACCTGAAAATGCATCTGGACAGCTCTAGGCTCTGCTAATACATGGAATTGCAAAGGTAACCTTGTCTAGAAAGTACTTTCCATTTGTCTGTCAGCCTGAAGAGCAAGATGACGAAAAGCCTCCCTCATCCTAGTTCAGGACTCTCTGAGGGGCAGGGAACAATCATAAAAATAATGAGATCTATACAGTGAATACGCATGCAAATGTTATGTATACATGAAGAAATTAAAGATGACAAGATATGGTTTCTATCTATCTATCTATCTATCTATTTATATGTTTATTACTTTTTAGAGAGAGTGTGCCCCTTCCCCACTCACACTCTGTCTCTGTCTCTCAGAAATAAACATTAAACCAAAAGCTAAAACCTACTCTCAATAAAAGAAAAAAAAAAGCACAGCTATAACTCTGGCTAAAAACCAAAGAATTTTGGTTCAAAGCTATCAAGTAAGAAATGAAGTATATAGTTGAAGATAAAGGGGTCAGAGACCAATATTTGGGAACGATTCATACCCATCTGCTCACACTGCCCACCTGATTGAAGTGGGGCCCAAAAGAGCTTTCTTCAGTCAGTGAAAAACTGCACAAAATTAAAATCACAACTTAACAACAAAATTCTTAAAGTATGGAATTGTATATGTTGGTCTTTTAACATTTCAATAAAAATCTAATAATGTCATTTCATTTTCATCCTTTGCATGATTAATTAGATATTCATTTTATGTTTCCTTGGTTCTTTTTAAATTTTTTTTTTCAACATTTTTTATTTATTTTTGGGACAGAGAGAGACAGAGCATGAACGGGGGAGGGGCAGAGAGAGAGGGAGACACAGAATCGGAAACAGGCTCCAGGCTCCGAGCCATCAGCCCAGAGCCTGACGCGGGGCTCGAACTCACAGACCGCGAGATCGTGACCTGGCTGAAGTCGGACGCTTAACCGACTGCGCCACCCAGGCGCCCCATGTTTCCTTGGTTCTTGAATAATACTCTATGTTTTTGCCTTTTATCTAATAATTTGAATTAGAATGACAAAGTATAGTTAAGAGTTGTATCTTTATAAATCAACATTTTATTTGATGTTGGGTAAATACATTGCAGATATCTATGCAATTTCTCCTAAATACTTCAGTATGCACTAACTAGAGTTCAATATTTATTTATACTGTTTTCTTTTGATGTCTAATTTATATACAACAAAATGTACAATCTTAAGTGTATATTCATTGAGTTTTGGCAAATGCATTAAGCTGTGTAACCCAAACATCTACCAAGTTACAGAACATTACCATCACATCCAGAAAGGTTCCTTCATGTTCCTTTCTAGCCAATGCCCACCCCTTCTCCTGATGCAACCAGTTTTAATTCTTTCTACCATAAGACAGTTTTGCATGGTCTAGAATTCCATATAAGCCATAATCATGTGGTATGTACTCTTTTGTGTAAGGGTTCTTACATTTAACATAATGTCCTTGAGACTCATCCATGCTGCTCTGCGATTCCACAGTCTGCTTATATTACCAGGGAGTATTCTACCACAGGTGTATTCCACCATTTGTTTTTCCATTTTCTTACTGATGGACACCTGTGTTGATTTTGCTGTTTTGGGTATTAGGGATAAAGCTGCTCCAAACATTCTTGTACAGTCTTTTCATGGCCATATGTTTTCATTTAACTTAGGTGTAGATATTCTGGGCCTTTATTCCAAAGTAATTCTACCCATTTTCACCCCTCCAAGACTGAATGGGAGATCCCTCCTTACCAACACTTAATGCTGTCAGGCTTCAATGGTAGCTGTTCTAATGGACGTGTAGCGGTATCCCATTGTGGTTTTAATTTTGTCTCAGAGATGTGAGCAGTAGGGCAGTTCCTCAGGGAAGCACGGTGGGGGGGCAATCCTCAGAGTGATCGTTGCTACTGCTTTGCTTTTTGTCCACACCAATCCTTCCTCCTATTTCTTTTTGGTTCCTTTTTTTGGGATTTTTCTTGTTTCTTGAGTTAAATGTTTATTTTTTTTACATATTTCCCTATAACTTAAAAATAGACTTTCTTTTTTAAAGCATTTTTAGGTTTACAACAAAATTGATCAGGAAGTATAGATATTTCCCATATACTCCCTGTCTCTCCCCACTGTCAACACCTCTCCAGAAACGTATGTCAGCTACAACCAATGAACTTACACTGACACATCATATCACCCAAATCCATATTTTATGTTAGTATAGTCTTTTATTTTTATTTATAATTTTATACAGCATTAATTTTTATTAAAGTATAATTTACATATAACATTACATTAATTTCAGGTGTCAAACATAATGATTTGATATTTGTATATATCAAAAAATGATCACCACAAGTCTAGCTAACATCCATCACCACACGTAGTTACAAAGTTTTTTTTTTCTTGCAATGAGAACTTTTAAGATTTACTCTCTTAGCAACTTTCAAATATGCAATTCAGTATAATTAATTGTAGTCCCCGTGCCAAACTTGACATCCCATGACTTGTTTACTTTATAACTTGAAGTCTGTACCTGCTCACCCCTTCACCCATTTTACCTGCTCCCCACCCCAGCCTTCAGCTCTGCCAGTCTGTTCTGTGTTTTTATGAACTTTTTTTAATTCCACATATAAGTGAAATCATAACTTATTTGTCTTTCTCTGCCTGACTTATTTCGTTTGGCATAATGTCCTTCAAGGTTTATCCATGTTGTTGGAAATGACAAGATTTCCTTCTTTTTATGGCTGAATAATATTATATATATAATACACATATTATATATAAATATATTATGTATATAAATCACATCTTCTTTATCCATTCATCCACTGATGGACATTTAGGTTGTTTCCATATCTTAGCTATTGTAAATACTGCTGCAATAAACATAGAGGTGCATAAATCTTTTTGAATTAGTGTTTTCATTTTCTTTGGACAGATACCCAGAAGTGGAATTACTGGATCATATGGTGGTTCTATTTTTAGTTTTTTGAGGAAAAAAACTGTTTTCCACAGTGGCTGTTGTCCACAGTGGCTGCACCAGTTGGCATTCCCACCAAAAATACATGAGGGTCCTTTTTTTTTTTTTTTTTCACATCCTTTTCTGCATTTTTTTTTTTCTTTCTTTTTTTTACATGTCATTTTGACAGGTATGAGGTGATATCTTATTGTGGTTCTGATTTGCATTTCCCTGATGGTGAGTGATGTTGAGCATCTTTTCATGTGTCTATTGGCCATCTGTATGTCTTCTTTGGAAAAATGTCTATTCAGGTCATCTGCCCATTTTTTAATACGATTTTTTTTTGCTGTTGAATTGTATGAGTTCTTTACATACTTTGGATATTAACCCCTTACCATATAATATGTTTTGCAAAAATTTCCTCCAATTCTATAGGTTGCTTTTTTTACTTTGTTTATGGTTTCCTTTGCTGTGCAGAAGCTTTTTAGTTTGATGTAGTCCCCGCAGTTTATTTTCGAATTTGTTGCTTTTGCTTTTGGTGTTAAATCTAAAAATCATTGCCAAGATGATGATGTCAAACAACTTACTGCCACAGAGGAGATAGTAAAATACTCTCAACAGTGTCCTGCAAACCGTAGGAACTGACGGCCACCAATCCTGGTGCTGTTGGTTCCTGCTCTCTCTCTCTCAAAAGAAATAAACATTTTTTGAAAACATTCATTCAAATGATCAATGTCAAAGAGGAAGCAATGCTGACACTCCCACTCTGTGGGAGTTCATCCTGTTGTCTGGCTTGAGGGCAAGTCTACCTGAGCACCTCTCCAGAGGAAGGACTTGCACTGCACCTTGGGACCTGCCAGTCCCCAGCTTTTCAAAGGCCTCAGACCATCACACTAAGGTCCTGGGCTGGGCCTGCTGTCCCCTCTTAGGTTGGGGGAGGAGAGGCTATTTAAGCTCTGCTGTCTCTAGAGTTACTTTCTCTGAATTTCCTTGTTTTCTGGTTACTTGCTTGCTTGAACTCCTTGAACTGATCAAAATAAAGCAAACAAGAAAACAACACATAAAATTCTACAAACTTTTTCAAAAGGCAAAGGACCCATTTCAGTCCATAGAAAGTGTTGCTGATTCTACATGAACAGAAGTGCACTAGATCAGTCAGGAGCTTGATTTTTAGATGCTTGTTCTGAGTCTTGGTGCTATATTGACATCCATCACCCATCTGGGGAACTTTAATCAACATGGGTGCTTGGGTCGATCATCAGCCATTCTGATGTCATGTTTTGAGACCTAACCTGGGCCTTCCCACTTGACTCCCATGTGCAGCCAAGCTTGGGAACCACTCTTGTGAACCTGTGGGGCTCTGGAGTAAAAATCATGTTAAGGCAGGGAGCTCAGGCCTTGAGCACTTTCCTTTGTGGTTAGCAGATATCAGAGCTCAGGGTCACTACCTGGTGACCTGGTGGAAAAGTCCCAGGGGTCAGGGCTCCCTGGGAGGCTAAGCTAAGGGAGGCCAATGGCTGTCGATGGAGAAGATGGTTAAAGAGGCACCAATGAAGAGACGAGTGAGGGGCTTGGGCTCAGGAAGGAACAAGACCCCTAAAAAGCAGTATATGTAGAGTCTGGTGCTTTCTGTGGTTTTGGGCATCCCCCCATGGGTAAGGGGGGACTACAGTGATCACATAATATTTTTGTTACTTGCAGATGGTCCTGAGCAAGTTTCATAGAGGTTACTTTGGACCTTGTACCCTCAGAGATGGGAGGAAGCCTGTGGAGCTTCACATGGGGTGCCATGCAAGGGCTTTTCTGGACATTTCATAGAAGTAGAATCCTGTAATACTTGGTATATCGTGACCACGTTTTCCACTTAGCATGGTGTCATTAAGGTTTACCCTCATAGTGCCTATGTCAGGGCTTCCTTCCTGTCTATGACCCAGTAACATTTCATGGAATGTCTTGCCATTCATCTAGGTCTTTAGTTTTCTCAACACCGTTGTGTACTTTTCAGTGCACAAGATCTGTGTCTCCTTGCTGATGTACCACATTTTGTTTAACTACTCATTAGTTGATGAGAATTGATGTGTTTCCACTTTTTGGCTATTACGGGTTTTGCTGCTACTTGCTGACATTTGTATACAATTGTTTTGTGTACAGATGCTTTCATTTCTCTTGGGTACCTCTATACCTGAGTACATACCTGCATATATACCTGCTGGGTCAGATGGTGACTCCATATTTCACAGACAGAGAACCACAAAACTGTTTTCTGAAGTGGTTGCACCAGTTTATGTTCCCAACAGTGGGGCATGAATGGTCAGATTTCTCTACATTCTCAGCAACACTAGTTATTGTCTGTCCTAGTGGGTGTGAAGTGGTAACTTGTGTGGTTTTGATTTGCATGTTCTTGATGACTTATGATGTTGAGCATCTTTTCATCTACTCATTGGCCATTTATATATCTTCTTTTGAGAAATTTCTATTCAGACCCTTTGCCTATTTTTTTACATTATTATATATTTTTATTATTATAAATTATATTATTTTTTATTTTTTAATTTTATTTTTTCTTTTTTAAAATTTACATCCAAATTAGTTAGCATATAGTGAAACAATGATTTCAGGAGTAGATTCCTTAATGCCCCTTACTAGGCATTTATCCACGGGATACAGGTGTGCTGTTTTGAAGGGACACGTGCATCCTTTGCCTATTTTTAATCAGGTTATTGATTTTTGTATTATTGAATTGTAGGGTTTTTTTTTAATTCTAGATATAAGTCCCTTATCAGATGTATCATTTGCAAATATTTCCTCCCATTTGCTAGGTTGTCTTTTCAATTTCTTGATAGTGTCTTTTGACACATAAATTTTAAAGTCCAAAGTCCTATTAATCTATTTTTATCGGGTTTCCAGTCATTTTCCTGTCATATCTAAAAAGACATTGTCAAATTCAAGGTCATGATGATATATATGCCTCTATATTTTCTTGTAAATGTCTTATAGTTTTAATTCTTAGGCTTTTGACCCTTTTTAGTGAATTCTGGCATGAGGCAAGGGTCCAGCTGCATTCTTTTGCATGTAGATGTCCAGTTGTCCCAGCACCATTATTCAAAAGATTGTTTCTTCCCCACTGAATGGTCTTGATAGATTTGTGGAAAATCAATTGGCAATAGTTACACAGGTTTGTTTCTGTACTCTGAGATGTATTCCATCTACACGTCCATCCTTATGCCTTGATTACTATAACCTCATAGAAAACTTGAAGTCAGAAAGAGTGTTATTGGGTCCATTAGCATCCTGCTGAGTGTTGCTGCCCTGTGGACCTGGAAACCTCTGGAGAAGAGAGACTCTTGCACTATTCTGAGAATCCTCACAGCCCTGGGACAGTTCTACCCATTTGGCCGGTGCCCACCAGACTGTTATTAACTAAATCAGTACAGATATTAAAGTTTATACGCTACAAATTATGGCTACATGCTGTGCCCCATGAGATAAAGTTAGTGTTGCAGGCACCCTTGGTCACTGACTATTTTTATGGATCAACATAATCCCTTTAAAGGAATGTGTCAATTAGGAAAATCAGACATAGTCAAAGGTTATATCCCATCTAGGTAAAGTAGAGGAATTATTCAGATCTTGAGTTGCTGAAACTCTATTGCATTTACTGTCATGTGAAATAAATAATTATTGATCAGAGACTAAAACTATGTGCTAATGGTTGAGGTGAAGGAATTAGAAGGCTTGGGACTAGTGGTTAATACTTTTGCAAAGTTAAGAACCACTTTAAATTAATAATGTCCCCTTCTTTGGCTCTTTCACAATGACTAATATCTGTATGCCATATTTTCTGAACTTGGTCACTAAGATAAATTACTGGCTTTTCCTTGTACATATTATCTTTTAATCTTGGGCATGTTGTAGACAGACCACCAACAGATACTCTATCAGCCAGTTTGGGGCCTCTTCACCATTCAGATGAAGGAGCCACCTGCAATGAGCTCACTGTGCCTCATCCCCCATTCCAGAGACCCCAGGGCATGGGAGGTTTGGGTTGAGCCTGCCAGTGTGGACTCTCCTCCCCCGACTGGGACACTTGGCATTGGGCTGGGCACTTAAAAATGATGATAGAGAAAACCATATTCTCCAGGCCACATCAACAGTGCAATCAAGTGATGGAAATCTCCTGATGTTGAGGAGAGATGAGGTTACACCTCACCGTGTGATCTTCCTTCTGAACTACACCACCCTCATTTGATTATGAGAAAAGAGCAGACAAATCCCAAGAAAGGAACAGTCTCCAAAAGCCAGGCCAGCACCGCTCAAAACTGCCCAGGTCATCAAAACCAAGGAAAGTCTAAGACAATGTCAGCCAAGAGGACCCTAAATGGCATGTGATGTCCTAGGTGAGATCCTGAGACAGAAAAAAGGACAAATTTACGGTAGAAAATAAAGCAATCTGAATCAACTGTGGACTTTAGGTGATGATAATATATCGATATGGATTCATTACCGATAACAAATATCCCATCGTAATGGAAAGTGTTAATAATAAGGGAAACTGGGTCTGGGGCTTATAGGAACTCCCTGTACTGTCTTCTCCACTTTATGTATGTCCAAAATCTGTTCCAAGAAATAAATTCTATTTAAAATAAAACCCCGTTCTTCCTCCAGGGATTGGTTTCATATGGCTCTTACTCTTATCTGAGATCGTCTCTGAGAGAGAGGCTGTCAGCTCATGCTGCTTTCACACTTGTGCGCCTTGAAGCCCTGCCCCTGTGGTCCCAGGCACCCTCATCTTTTTCAGCACCACAGGGGTCCCTGTTTACTTCCTGATGGGGTTACAGCTCTTGCTCTCTGAGCTAGTCAACACTCTAACATCCACTTGAGAGGACAAACTCCACTTAAAGGTTACAGCAAACAAGGGGGTCACAGAACCAGGAAAGATGGTTTCAGCCTCAAGGCCCACCCACTCTCTATCTCACCAGACCTTTCCTGTGCCTGAATGAAAATGTGGATGTCTTACATTTACATGGGAGGTGGTCTAGGGTGCACCCCTTCCATTCACAGTGAGTGACTTTCTGTCATTATCTCTTCTTGTTTTGTGGACTATCTCTCCTAACTTCCCTTTTGATGTTTCTCAAAAGGCAGATTTTTTCTTGCCCTGACCTATTTTATTGTGGAAAAAATGGTGGAAAATCACTTTTCTCATGGCTTTCACTGCGTCAGTTTGAAATTGCAAAGTCCCCAGAGACCTCCAGCACATCTGCTCAACCATGACCTATCTGTGCACAAGATCAGGAAGGAGGAGAAACCAGCTATATGGTTTGGTCTCTAAGTGGGTCAGGATCTTTAAGAGAAACCAGAGCCCAAGGTCCCTGACCCAAAAGTGAGCCTGCAGCTGGGGTTTTATGAATCTGGGTGGGCAGCCAGCCACACAGGCAGACAGGTACCTGGGGTGCTAGAGGGGAGCTCAGGCAGCTCAGATGCTGCAGCCAGAGATGGCTTTAGGAATTCACGCTTGCACACAGCAGGTCCTGGGTGACTGCCAAGAAGGGGTTTGTGTGGCACCTGGCATGGGACAGGGCCATCAGTGCCCAGCAGATGGGGAGCCCCGTCCTGCTGACTCAATGGCATCTTGGCTCTGCAGGAGTGGAGCAAAGAGGGGAAAGGGTTACACATGCATGAAGCAGGAGCCCAGAGCCCTCCAGCCTTAACTGATTGCAGCTGATGACATATTCCTGTAAATTGGAAAGTCTGTTCATATTCCACCCTGGAAAAGACAAACTTTCTCTGTTTGAGATGTGCCACATTGTTAATATTTGTGCACGGTAGCCCACAACCTTCGTGAGCCCCTAGGACATGCTGTGGATTCTCCTGCCTGATACCCCCAGAGCTGCCTGGGGCTGGCCCCAGGAAGGGAGATTGGGCTGGCCTCATTTCCACTCATGCATCATCTGATTTCTCTGTGGCATGAGGAAGATGGTTTCCTTGACTGAGCTGGGGTCTGTCCTGCCCAGGGAGGCTGGGTGGCCCCAGAAAGATTGAGGGCTATGGGGACTGGTGCATAGGCCTGGGAGCTGGGTGGGTGCATCAGCTGAGGTTGTGGGACTGTGCCGGGCTAAGATTGTGCCTTTCTTCCCTGTATTCCAGTCTCTGATCCAAAGAAGGGGTACACTTTCTGTCAAGCTCAGGAGCAGGGGGTAGAGTGAGAACCAAGAGCTTGGGCGACCCACATTCCCCACTTCCCATCCTGAGGGAGCAGCCTGGACTGGCCCTGGCAAGGTTAGGCAGCTGTGGCTTCAACTGAAGGGCTATGGCCAGGTCAGTCCACAGCTGACTCTGACAGCTGATTGTGACCTTCACAGAGAAGCCAAGCCCTCTGGTGCCCAAGCCATGACCACTCACTCCCCTCTAAAACCCTGTGCTACCAATGAGTGTCCAGCTCAAAGCCCCCACAGATGAAAACTCCATCCTATCCTTGAGGCCCAACCCCAGTTAATTGGATTCTCCTTCTGGGAATCTGGAGTCTGAGCACACAGTGCAGCAGTGAGCTTCTTGTCTCTGGATAATGTAGGAAATGTCCAAAATCAAAGAACAAAGCCTCACACTGGACTTTCTGTGTAATTTGTGGTGTGATGCAGGCCCAGCCACACAGCCACAAGCAGGCTGTCATGGGGAGGGAGGAGGAAGGGTCTGGAGGGAGTTCAGAGAGGACAGTTTCTCTGATTGTCTCCTAGGGACCTTTGCTGGTATCTTAATTACATGCTTTGTGCAGCAAAGTCTCAGGCAGCAAGCATTCCCACAGAGGCTACCCCACACTCCCTGAGCTTCACTTTGCAGGGGCTGCTGCCTCCCAGGGCCAGGGGGCTTCACCTGATGAATGGCTTCAAACAACTCCCTGGCTGCAGAGAAGTTTTTCTCCTTGCGGGGGGGGGGGGGGGGGGGGGCCCCCTGCAGCACTTCGCGGGGGGGGGGGGGGGGGGGCTAGGCTGCAGGCTCTCTTCTTAGCCACGTCCCTCCTCCTCTGCCCTCATTGTCGTGACCACCAGCCTGCATCCAGGCCTCTGTGCCCCAGTGTACTTCTTTCCCACCAACCTGGCCCTTGTAGACACCACCTTCACATCCATTGTTCTCTCCAAATTGCTGGAGAGCCTGGTGGTCACGGCCGGGCATCATTTCCAACCAAGGCTTCATGGTCCAACTCCTCTTCCTGACATCGTTCCTGGGGGTCAGGCCACTGCTGCACACGGCCATGGCCTGTGACTGCTACGTGGTCATCCCCCACCCACTCCATGACAACACTCTGATGAGCTGGCCCATCTGTGCCCTGCTCTTAGGCAGCACGGGCGTTCAGTGTGGTCAGCACATCTGTACGGTCCTGATGACCAGACTAACATTCTTTGATCCCTGTCAGAGCCATCATTTTCTGTGTGGAGTTCCCAAACTGCTGCTGCTCTCCCATGGCCCAACAACCCTGAACAACATTATGATCATCATCATGGACATTTATGCTGAAGTGGTCAACTTCCTGCTCACCCTGGTGTCCTACAGCTGCATCATCACCTGTATTCTGGGCATCTTCTGGGCCGCGGGGAAGTAGTGGGCATTTCTCTACCTGCCTCCACCCCTACTGCACCATCGTTTACACCTACATCCTCCCAGGCTTCAGCACTTCCATGGAAAATGGCAAAGTGGTCACTGTGCTGTACTTAGCAATCAGCCTCACCTTGAACACCCTCATCTACTCTCTGTGGGACAAGGATGTCAAAGTGGCCTTCAGGAAAGTATTTTCCTACATCCAATAAATGAAGGGAAATGGCCAATGTGGAATGGTCAGGTGTTAACCTGCTAATATAGGACTATATAGCTAAATTAGTTTAGCTTAACCAGCTAAAATAGAACTCAGAGAATCTGATGTAAGTGGCAAAGAGCAAGAAGGTAATTTATGCAAAAGATTGTACATGCGTTTCCCCTGTAGGAGCTGCACAGTGTTCCACGTGGCACTTGAACTAAGCCATCCAAGGTCCTAAGGGCAGGAACTCTCAGGGCTTCAACAGCAGGAAAAGCCAATGGCCAGCTTGCTCACTGTGCTACCCCTTCACCTGTCTTGGACCTTGGTCTCACTGAGGCCTCAGATGAAACACCACCCACAGAGTCTCTCTTTGTCCTCTTACCTGAAAGTTCTCTTCCAGCTATTCACACTATATTACTCTGTTTATTTTGTGAAATCATATTGTTTATTTATCCACGTATATTTTATTAGAACATAAGCTCCATGAGCCCATGGATTCTTTTGTCTGTTCTGTTCGTGTTGTACTCCTGAATCTAGAATGATAACTTGCATGCAGTGGGCATCTGATATCAGTTGAATGCATGAATGTCTCACACTCTAGAATGTGAACTCTGCTTCCACAAAGTCTCCACCTGCTTTGTTCAAGCTGAGCACAACATAGTCATCGTTTCCTGAGTAAATGATTACCCATGTTCTTCTGGAGAACCATGGGCTGGACTGTACACTGTAAATGTGGTTTTGAGGAGTTTAGAATAGGGTCACACACTCATGTGGTGTTTTCAGGCTGCCAGGTCAATTTTAGTTGCCTGTAACTAAAATATCAAGAAGCTAAGTGCAGTTCCCAAAGCCTGAACATGTCCAAGCATGTCTGCGTGCATCCTCTGAAGGTGTCCAGGAGGCTTCAGTGGACAGGGACGGAACCCTCTGGTGGCGTGGGGAGTGTAGAGATTACGAAGAGACATTTTCTGAAAGTGAGACTTCAGAGTCATGTGCATCTGTTTAAATGGAATTCTCAAGTGAGTCCTTGGCAATGCTGAGCCTGTCTTAGCCCTTGGTGAGCTGGAACTACTCCTTCTGCAGTGGTGGCCTCAAGGCTTCCCCAGGACACGTGCTCTCCACTGGTGCTCCTGTCCACCTGAACTGTAACTGATCCTCAGCCTGAACACACATCAGCCAGCACTAGCAGTCATTGCCAACTGCCTCAGGGGCTTCCTAGAAGTAGATCCTGAGATAGCGCTTTGTGAATGTGATTTATTAAAGCAGCACCCCAGGAAAACCAGGCTAGGGAAGGACACAGAATCAAACACAAGTGTGAATGACTCCAGTTGTTGTCTCAAACTCAGTCTGATCCTGTGGGCAGCTCTGGAACATGAAGCTGGCATGAATGGGGGGGGGGGGTGGACTTTCATTCTCCCACACCAGCCAGTCCCTGTCCACTGGCTGTGGGGCAGGGAAGTAGATGTGCAGGACAGCCTGGTCCTCACATGCAGTGATGTGGCACCAGAGCTGTAGTGTAGGCCTCGCATGGAGGGAGGTGCTGGGGGGAGGGAAGTACTCAGGAGTGCGTGCAGAGAAGGGGCCAATTGATAACTGCATGTGCTGTGTGTGTGTTGTATCTATGCTTTAGGAAAGGCATGTTGTGGCCAGTCCACCACTGCAGCCCTGAGGCCAAACTGGGGCCTGTCACTGGGCTGCAAGCTACAAATTCCTAGTAGATATATGGATGGTTGGACCCCATGCTGGAATAAAATTTGGTGAGGACCAAGGGGGCTTGGTTTGGGTGATTATGTGTATTTGGGAATTAAAGATAATACAGAGCAAATGTGAGCATGCACAGAGATGAGGGGAGAGGTTGGAGGGTCTCTACTGAGGGAGGGTGGATGAATCACCAAACCTGGATCTTCACTGGGAGACACTGTCTGTGCTCCTGAAGCAGGACCTTTAGCCTTAATCTGACTATACATCATGAAATGGTCTTATAACTCAGCCATCCCCTTCCAGCGGCAGTTGGGTGTACTCCTGCCTGCCCAGGCACCCAACAGGAGACACACCTGCCTGTGTCTCTGGCAGCATGCCTGCTAACAGCAGTCCAACTGTGGATCCTGATGCAGCCCTGTAACCGGGCTCCAGGCCCACTCAGCTGCTGTATGGGGCAGTCCTGTCTGCACAGAAACCTAGCAGGAGGCACACCTATCCACCCTGGAGGCCAGTTTGCAGACCTCAGTCTATCTCCGGTCCATCTGCATGTGGGCCTAATCCTGCCTGCCCAAGGACAGCCCAATGACCTGTCTGTGAATCCAGTAACAGGCCCAGTCTGCAGACCCTGGACAGGTACTAGTTCCAGTGTCAGCTCTACTAAACAAGATCGTGAGGACAGTCCCATCATCCAAGGACCAGATAGAATCCACACCCACCTAAGACCCCATTAACAGGACCACCAACCATGGACCCTACTATGGACCTAGCAGCAGCCACATGACTGGGCTCCCACCCCACTCAACTGAGATCTCAGGAATAATACTGCCAGCCTGGGGACCTAAAACGAGGTCTTAAGCTGCTAAACATAGTTTATAAAGACTGAGAGAGGTATTCATTCTTTCCAATGCACAGATACCAATACAAAACTACAAAGAAAATGAATAACAAAGCAAAAATTACACCACCAAAGGAAACTAATGAAGCTCCAGAGATTGACCCGAAAGAAGTGGAGATCTGTGAATTGCCTGAGAAATATTTCAAAATAATCACCTAAAGGAGCTCAATGAGATACAAGAGAACACAGGCAGATAATTAACTGAAATCAGGAGAACAATGGGAAGTTTAATTTAAAAAATCCATAAAAAAAAATCAAACAGTAATTCTGGAGCTAAAGGTTATGGTGACAGAATTGAGAAACCCAAAAGAGAACTTAAAAGCAGAATTTATATTAAGAAGAAAGAATCAGTGAATTCAAAGACAAGTAATTTGAAATTAGCCAGTTAGAAGAATAAAAAGAAAAAGAAGTGAAAAAAGCATATGATAGCAATGGAAAGTAATCAAGTGAAAAAACATATGCATCATGCGAATCCCAGAGTCCCATCACAGGAGAAGAGAGAAAAGTGCAGAAAGCTAATTAGAGAACAAGTGGAGGAGAGAGGCAAAGGAAAGAAAAAGAGAATCTTAAGCAGGCTCCACACTTGGCATGGAGCCCAACTCAGTTCTCAATCTCACAACCTGGGGATCATGACCTGAGCTAAAATCAAGAATTGGATGCTCAACTAACTAAGCCACACAGGCTCCCTGAGAAAACACATTTCTGAAGAGCCAGTGACCAAAGGGGAAATCAAAAATATCTTGAGACAAACTAAAAAGGAAACACAACATACAATAACTTGCAGTTTTCAGCAAAAGCAGTTCTAAGAGAGTAGTTTATACTGATAAATGCCTACATGAAAAAAAAAGAGAGATTTAAAATAAAAAACCTAAATTTACACCTCAGGAAACAGGAAAAGAACAAAGCTATAAATTACAGAATGAAGGAAATTATAAAGATTTGAGCAGGAGAAAGTGAAATACAGACTAGAAACACAATAGAAAAGATCAATGAAATTAAGAGCTGGTTTTTTGAAGGTGTTAAAAAAAACCCTTTACAAACCCTTAGATAGACTCACAAAGATTCAAGAGAGAAGTAAAATATACGACAGAGACATTACAACTGATGCCACAGATATACATACAATCTTAAGAGACTACTAGGAACAATTATATCCCAGCAAGTTGGACAACCTAGAAGAAATGAATAAATTCCTATAAATACATAACTGACCATGGATGAATCATAAACAAATAGAAAGTCTGAACAGAAAAGTAGTGAGTAAGGATAT
The DNA here is from genome assembly GCF_023721935.1 of Panthera uncia. Classification (NCBI taxonomy): domain Eukaryota; kingdom Metazoa; phylum Chordata; class Mammalia; order Carnivora; family Felidae; genus Panthera; species Panthera uncia. The sequence goes on along the minus strand of NC_064818.1, from coordinate 85,068,032 downwards.
TGAATAAGTAACCAAAAACCTCCCAGCAAAGACAAGCCCAGGACTGGATGGCTTCATGTGTGAATTCCACAAAACATTTAAAGATTAACACCTATCCTTCAAACTCTTCTGAATATGAACTGGAGGTCATTTCACCAGGCCAGCACTACCCTGTTACCAAAGCCACACAAGGACACAAGAAAAGAAACTATAGGTAAATATCCCTGGTGAACACAGATGAGAAAATCTCAACACAATACTAGCAAACAGAATTCAGCAGCACATTAAAAGATCAGGTGGGATTATCCCTGATGTGGGCATGCCTCAACATATTCAAATCAATCAACGTGATGACCACATTAACAGAATGAGGATGAAACCATATGATCATCTGGACAGATGCAGGGACAGCATTAGACAAAATTCAACATCCTTTCATAATAATAATCTCTCAACCATTAGGTATAGAAAAAAGGTACGTCAACACAATAAATGTGAGTCATACACAAGCCCCCAGCTAACATCACATGTGATGGTAGAAATCCAACAGCTTTTCCTTGAAGATCAGGAATGAGACAGAGATGCCCACTCCCACACTATCATTCAGCAGAGAAGTAAGAGTTCTAGCCAGAGCAAATGGGCAATAAAAAGAAATAAAAGACAGATCCAGGATTAATATGGCTGAGGAATAGGGTGACCCTAAACTTGCCTCCTCCCCTCCAACAGCTAGATAAATATCAAATAATTCTGAACACCCAAGCAATCAATAAGACTTAGAGAATAAAGCTGCATGTCCGCAAACAGAAGAAAAATTCATGGAAGGTATGAACTGCAGAGTCAATACAGGATAAAAGAGCTATGGGCACTACGGTGAGGAGGGAGGCTTGATCACAGAAAGGTGAACTAGGAGTGAAGACAAAAAGAGTGAAAACACACACAGGGGATTGCATAAGAAAATTGTTCTTCAAAACCAGTGATGGGGGAAAAGGAGAAGGTTCCAATACCAACAGTTTTTTATAAGCAGCAGAGTGCAGTCTGAAGTTTTAGAGCTCAATGTCTGGCCATGCTCTGGCGAGGAAACAGAATGGAGCCCCAAGAACAGACATCACAGTCTGAAGATTCCTGAGTTACATGGGGAGAAACAGTTCCTCTGCTTGTAGTGCATTTGGTAGATACGGTCTCTTTGCAGGCAAAAGACCCAGCAGGCACCACAGAGCTGCCCCACTTACCAGTACAGAAACAAAGGCCCCACTGAGGGTAGAAAAACCCTGGCGCCAGCTATGTGTTGGGATTTACCATAAACCTGAGCCATTTCCTGAGACAAGCAAGCCAGTACCAGCCACAGCATGGTGAGACCCTCCCCCAGATGATCAGCATGGTTCTGAGTACTGGGGGTGGGGGGTCTCTGAAGTTTGGGTTTTTAAAACACAGCTGAACCTAAGATAAAACCCAGGAGGGCAGTGTTACCTTGCAAGTGGCCAGCTCAAACACAGGGTGAAGGCAGGGAACTGACAGAAGCCAAGGACACATGAGGTGTGATTTATTGCACATCCGTGAGGGTGTGAACTTCCCAATCCAGAGACTAGAGAGCAGGGTAAAGCCATCTTCACCTCTAGCCCACCAGTACTGAGGGATCCCAGTGAGCCAAACGGCATCACCAAGTGGAGAACAGAACTGTTACATCATGCCCCACCCCCTGTGCATTCCAGGAACATCTCCACCAGGGCATTCTCCAGCTGAGAATCAGAGCAGCAGGCCCCTCCCCCAGAAAACCAGCACAAGTCCCTTGCATGTGCTAAGTCTACTGATCATGGAGTGCTACAAAGCTGCAACTGTAGCAGAAACTGGATCTAGCTCCATTTGGGTTATTTGCTTGTTTTCTTTCTGGTTTTGCTTTTGTTTCTTTTTTTTCTTGGATACAGAAAGAGCAAGTATTTATTTTCATTTTTTATTTTTTTATTTTTTTATTTGTTATGTCTTATCGTTTTTCTTTTTTCTATCAAGTTTTGCTTCACAAGCAGGTCTAAACAAACCTCAGATATAACTTCCTTTTTATTATGTGTTTATTTTTTTAATTTTAATTTTATTTTATTATTAATTTTTTCCCTCCAAAATTACAAGATTGAGGAATTCACCCCAAAAGAAAGAACAGGAGGAAATGACTGCCAGGGATTTAATCAATATAGATAATAAGTAAAATGTCTGAACTAGAATTTAAAACAACAATTGTAAGAATTCTAGTGGGGTTTGAAAAAAAAAAGCATAGAAGACTCTAAATAATCCCTTACTGCACAGTCAAAAGAGCTAAAATCTATACAGCCCAAAATTTAAAATGCTATAACCAAGATGCAAACTTGAATGGTTGCCATAACAATGAGAATGGACAAAACAGAGAAATGAATTCATAATATAGAAGATACAATTATGGAAAATAGTGAAGCTGAAAAGAAGAGGAAAACAAAGGTAATGGCTCATGAAAGTAGATTTAGGGAACTCAGCAACTTATGAAAATGTAATAACATTCATATCATAGGAGTCCCAGAAGATGAAGAGAGAGAAAAGGGGACAGAAGGTTTATTGGAGCAAATTATAGCTGAAAACTTCCCAATCTGGGGAAAGATGCAGACATCAAAATCCAAGAAGCAGTGTGAACTCACATTAAATTCAACAAATCAAGTCATCACCAAGGCATATCATAGTTAAATTTACAAAATACACAGACAAGGAGAAAATCTTGAAAGTAGCAAAGGAGAAAAGTCTTTAACCTACAAGCAGAGACCCATCAGGTTCACAGCAGATCTGTACACAGAAACTTGGCAGGCCAGAAGAGAGTGTCATGATATATTCAATGTGCTGAATGAGGAAAAGATATGCAATCAAGAATACTTTATCCAATAAGACTGTCACTTAGAATAGAAGGAGAGATAAAGAGTTTCCCAAACAGGGCACCTGGGTAGCTTAGTCATTAAGCATCTGACACAGGTCATGATCTCAAGGTTCATGAGTTCAAGTCCCACATTGGGTGAGCTTGAGCCCCACTTGGGGTGAGCTTGAGCCCTGCTTTGGGTAAAAACAGGAGCCCTAATTCAAGTGAGCCCCGCTTCTTTCTCTCTCTCTCTCTCTCCCTGCCCCTTGCTCACTTGTGCCCTCTCTCTCTCTCAAAAAAAAAAGTTTCCCAGACAAACAAAAACTGAGGAATTTGTGACCCTAAACCAGCCCTATAAGAAATTTTAAGAGGGACTCTTTGAGTGAATGAATAAAAGGCCAAGGAAAGAAAGACTAAAAAGGATCAGAGAACATCACCAGAAACACCAGATTTACAGGTAACACAAAAGCACTAAATTCATATCTTTCAATAATCACCCTGAATATAAATGGGCTAAATGCGCCAATAAAAATAAACATAGGGTATCATAAAGATTTTTTCAACGTTTTTTTTTTTTGGGACAGAGAGAGACAGAGCATGAACGGGGGAGGGGCAGAGAGAGAGGGAGACACAGAATCGGAAACAGGCTCCAGGCTCCGAGCCATCAGCCCAGAGCCTGACGCGGGGCTCGAACTCACGGACCGCGAGATTGTGACCTGGCTGAAGTCGGACGCTTAACCGACTGCGCCACCCAGGCGCCCCTATCATAAAGATTTTTTAAAAAGACCCATCTATATGCTGCCTACAAAAGACTCATATTAGACCTAATAGCACCTGCAGATTGAAAGTGAGGGGATAGAGAACCATCTTTCATGCTAATAAATGTCAAAAGAAAGCCAGAGTAGCCAAACTAGAGTTATATAAACTGACTTATATCAGACAAACTAGATTTTAAGACAAAAACTGTAACAAGGATTAAGAAGGCATTATATCATAATTAAGGGGGGGGGGGTCTATTCATCAAGAAGAGCTAACAATTGTAAATATTTATGCCCCAAACTTGGTAGAACCAAAATATGTAAATCAATTACTAACAAACATGAAGAAACTCATTGATAATAATACAATAATGGTAGAGGACTTTAACACCCCACTTACAGTAATGGACAGATCATCTAAGCAGAAAATCAAAAAGGAAACAATGGCTTTGAATGACACACTTGGCTAGATGGACTTAACAGATGTATTCAGATCTGTATATATAGAATATATTCCATTCTAAAGCAGCAGAATACACATTCTTTTCGAGTGCACATGGCACATTCTCTAGAATAGATCACATACTGGGTCACAAATCAGCTCTCAACAAGTACAAAAAATCAGGATCATACCAAGCATATTTTCAGACCACACGCTATAAAATTTGAAGTTAACCTCAAGAAAAATTTGGAAAGACCACGGATACATGGAGGTTGAAAAACATCTTACTAAAGAATGAATGAGTTAACCAGGAAATTAAGGAAGAAATTTTAAAAGTACATGGAAGGAAATGAAAATGAAAACACAACACTCCAAAATCTTTGGGAAGCAGCAAAGGCAGTCCTAAGAGGAAAGTATATTGCAATACAGGCCTATCTCAAGAAGCAAGAAAGGTCTCAAATACACAACCTAACCTTATACCTAAAGAAGCTAGAAAAAGAACAGCAAATAAAGTCAAAAGCCAGCAGAAGAAGGGCATTAATAAAGACTAGAGCAGAAGCAAACAATATAGAAACAAAACAAAGCAAAGCAAAAAAAAAAAAAAAACCAACAACAACAGTAGAACAGATCAATGAAACTAAGAGCTGGTTCTTCTAAAGAGGTGATAAACCACTAGCCATACTTATCAAAAATAAAAAGGATCCAAAAAATCACAAATTAAAGGGAAGAGACCACAACAAATACCTCAGAAATACAATCACAGGAGAATATTATGAGAAATTATATGCCAACAAATTGGGCAATCTGGAAGAAATGGATAAATACCTAGAAACATACAAACCACCAAAACTGAAACAGGAAGAAATAGAAAATTTGAACAGATCCATAACCAGTAAATAAATTGAATCACTAATCAAAAAAAATCTCCTAACAAATAAAAGTCCTGGGGTGGTTGGGTGGCTCAGTCAGCTAAGAGTCCAGCTCTTAATTTTGGCTCAGATTATGATCTCATGGTTCGTGGGATTGAGCTGTGCATAGGGTTCTACACTGACAGTGTGGTGCCTTCTTAGGATTCTCTCTCTACCCCTACCCCAATCATGCTCGTGCTCTCTCTCTCTCTCTCTCTCAAAATAAATAAATAAACCTTTTTTTAAAATCCAGAGTCAGATGTCTTCCCACAGGAATTCTACCAGACATTTAAAGAAGAGTCAATATCTATTCTTCTCAAACTGTTCCAAAAAATAAAAATGAAAAGAAAGCTTTCCATTCATTCAAACTCATTCTACAAAGCCAGAATTACCTTGATTTCAAAACCAGACAAAAACCCCACTAGAAAGGTGAATTGCACACCAATATCCCTGATAAAAATGGATGCAAAAATTCTCAAAAAGTTACCAGCAAATCAACCCCAACAGTAAATTAAAAGAATTATTCACCAAGATCAACTGGTATTTATTCCTGGGCTGCAGGGATGGTTCAATATTTGCAAATCAATCAACATGATATACCACATTCATAAGAGAAGGGATAAGAACCATATGATCTATCACATCAATAGATGCAGAGAAAGCATTTGACAAAATAAGCATCCTTTCTTGATAAAAACCCTCAACAAAGGAGAGATAGATAGAACATACCTCAACATCATAAAGGCCATATATGAAAGACCCACAGCTAATACCATCCTCAATGGGGAAATACTGAGCCTTTCATCTACGGTCAAGAACAAGATAAGGATGTCCACTCTCACCATTACTATCTAACATAGTACTGGGAGTCTTAACCTCAGCAATCAGACAACAGAAAGAAATAAAAGGCCTCCAAATCAACAAGGAAGAAGTTAAACTTTCACTATTTGCAGACAACATGATACTCCATGTCCAAAACCCAAAAGACTCCACCAAAAAATTTCTAGAACTAGTACATGAATTCAACAAAGTTGCAGGATTGAAAATCAATGTGCAGAAATCTGTTGTATTTCTATACATCAATAACAAAGCACAGAAAAAGAAATCAAGGAGGGGGAGAGGCCAAGATGGCAGAACAACATGGAATTTTTTTTCTGTGTCTCGCATCCATGAAATACAGCCAGATCGACACTAAACCATCCTGCACACCTAGAAAACTGATTTGAGGATTAACACAACAATTTTCACAACCTAAACTATAGAACTCAGCAGGTACATGGCATGGAGAGGTGACTGGGGGAGAGAGAAGCCTCGGAGGGCAGGGAGCTGTTTTTGCATGCGAAGAGAGGATGGAGATGGGGGGGAGAATACAGTAAAAACACCCCCCCAAAAGCAGCTGGAGAGAAAGTGGAAAGGTGAAAACAGCCGCAGGGACTGAACTAAAAAGGGATAAAAGAGAAAGGAGAAAGGAGAGGATTTAAATTCCATTAAGACTCTATAAAAAGGGGGAGTGCAGAGTCTGAAACTCTGCAGCTCTATACCTGGCGGTGCTCTGGTGGGAAGGGCGAATCCCCAAGAGCAGAGTGAAGTCCTGGGTTCTTCAGGCCACACGGGAGAGGCGGTTCCCCTGCTGGCAGGACATCTGGTAGAGGCTTTGTGGCCCCCCACAGGCAGGGATCCCAGTGGACCTGGGAGAACAACCACATTCACTGGTGCTGGAACAAGGTTGTTGGGGGTGAAGCCTGGTGCCAGATGTGTGTTGTCACTTCCATAATCCCTGAAACGCTGCTGCTACACTGTCTCACGAGCTTTTTCTGAGGCAGGCTGGCACCCGGCCGCAGTCTCTGGGCATCAGCAGCAGCACAGTCCTGGGAACGTTCCTGGGTACAGCTGGCACCTGGCCATTGCTCGGTGAGACCGTCCACAGAGGGGCAGAAAGGGTCAAAGCCACAGTCCCTCAGAAATAAGGGGTTGAGAAAAACAGCCACATCTGAGATAAAACTCAGGAGGGAGGTGCTGCCTGGGGCTTGGTCACGGACAGTGTACAAGTGGGGAGTGGACAGAAGCCAGAGACAAAGGATGGGTGCACGACTGCTGATCGGTGAGAACAGAGTTCCGATGCTAGAGACTTGGTAGCTGGGTGACGCCATTTTCACCACTCCGGCGCATGCACATACACACCTACCAGCACCACAACAATCCTCCGGTAAGCTAAGCAGCGCCATCTAGTGGAGAACGGAACAGTTACACTAAGTCCCCCACAATTGGGCCAACCTCACTCTTCAAGAACACAAGTCTTACCACCTGCTTAGTTTACAGACTATGAAGTGATTCATAGTTGACTTCTAGGGGAAAACAAAGTAATTCCAATCGTATTTCCATCTGTTCGCTGGTCCATCTATTCAATTTTCTTTTTTTCTCTCTTTTACGTTTTTCTTTTTCTTGAATACAGAAAGAGAAAAAAATCTATTTTTATTCTCACTTTTTATTAAAATATTTTTTAATTTTTTCAACTATATTTTTTACTTTTTTGTAAATTTTCTAATTCTATTTTACTTCCATCATTTCATTTTATTCTATTTCAGTGTATTCATTTTTCAAATTTTCAACCTATTTCCCTTTTTTTTCCTTTCCCCTTTTTCCTCTATCAAGCCCCTTTCAACACCCAGACCAAAACACACCTAGGATCTAGCATCATTTATTTGATTTGTGTGTGTGTGTGTGTGTGTGTTGTTTTCAATTTTTTTATTTTAATTTTTTTACCTCATTAATTCCTTTTCTTCCTTCAAAATGACTAAAAGAAATACAAGCAAGATGTCTGAACCATAATTTAGAATCATGATAACAAGAATAATAGCTGGAGTCAAAAATAGATTAGAATCCCTCTCTGCAGAAATAAAAGAAGTAAAAGCTAGTCAGGATGAAATAAAAAATGCCATAACTGAGGTGCAATCTCGAATGGATGCCACAGCAGCAAGGATGGATGAGGCAGAACAGAGAATCAGTGATATAGAGGACAAACTTATGGAGAATACTGAAGCAGAAAAAAAAGAGGGAGACTAAGGCAAAAGAGCACGATTTAAGAATTAGAGAAATCAGTGACTCATTAAAAAGGAGCAACATCAGAATCATAGGGGTCCCAGAAGAGGAAGAGAGAGAAATAAGGGTAGAAGGGTTATGTGAGCAAATCATAGCAGAAAACTTTCCTAACCTGGGTAAAGACACAGACATCAAAATTCAGGAAGCACAGAGTACCCCCATCAGATTCAACAAAAACTGACCATCAACAAGGCATATCATAATCAAATTCACAAAATACTCGGGCAAGGAGAGAATCATGAAACCAACAAGGGAAAAAAGTCCTTAACCTACAAGGGAAGACATATCAGGTTTCCAGCAGACCTATCCACAGAAACTTGGCAGGCCAGAAAGGAGTGGAAGGATATATTCAATGTGATAAATGGGAAGAATATGCAGCCAAGAATTCTTTATCCAGCAAGGCTGTCATTCAAAACAGAAGGAGAGATTTAAAGTTTTCCAGACAAACAAAAATTAAAGGAGTTCGTGACCACTAAACCAGCCCTGCAAGAAATTTTAAAGGAGACTCTCTGAGGGGAGAAAAGACTAAATAAATAAATAAATAAATAAATAAATAAATACCAAAAGCAACAAAGACTAGAAAGGACCAGAGAACCCCACCAGAAGCTCTAACTCTACAAGCAACATAATGGCAATAAATTCATATCTTTCAGTACCCACTCTAAATGTCAATGGACTAAATGCTCCAATCAAAAGACATAGGGTAACAGAATGGATAAGAAAACAAGGTCAATCTACATGCTGTTTACAAGAGACCCACTTTAGACCTAAAGACACCTTTAGATTGAACGTAAGTGGATGGAGAACCATCTATCATGCTAATGATAAGATGGAGTAGCCGGAGTAGCCATACTTATATCAGACAACCTAGACTTTAAAATAAAGACTGTAACAAAACACGAATGAAGGCATTATATCATAATTAAAGGGTCTATCCACCAAGACCTAACAATTGTAAACATTTGTGCTCCAAATGTGAGAACACCCAAATATATAAATCAATTAATCACGAACATAAAGAAACTCATTGATAACAATACCATAATAGTAGGCGACTTCAACACCCCACTTACAACAATGGACAGATCACTTAATCAGAAAATAAAGCAGGAAACAGTGGCTTTGAATGACACACTGGACCAAATGGACTTAACAGATATATTCAGAACATTTCATCCTAAAAGAGCAGAATATTCATTCTTCTCCAGTGCACATGGAATGTTCTCCAGAATAGACCACATACTGGGACACAAATCATCCCTCAACAAGTACAAAAAGATCGACATCATATCATGCATATTTTCAGACCATAACACTGTGAAACTCGAAATCAACAACAAGAAAAAATTTGGAAAGGTAACAAATACTTGGAGACTAAAGAACATCCTACTAAGGAATGAATGGGCTAACCAAGAAGTTAAAGAAGAAATTAAAAAGTACATGGAAGCCAATGAAAATAACACCACAGCCCAAAACCTCTGGGATGCAGAAAAGGCGGTCATAACAGGAAAGTATATAGCAATCCAGGCATTCCTAAGTAGGAAGAAAGGTCTCAGATACACAACCCAACCTTACACCTTAAAGAGCTGGAAGAAAACAGCAAGCAAAACCCAAAACGAGCAGAAGACGGGAAATAATAAAGATTAGAGCAGAAATTAATGCTTTCGAAACAAACAAACAAACAAACAAACAGTAGAACAAATCAATGAAACCAGAAGCTGGTTCTTTGCAAGAATAAACAAAATTGATAAACCACTAGCCAGTTTGATCAAAAAGAAAAAGGAAAGGACCCAAATAAATGAAATCAAGAATTAAAGAGGACAGATCACAGCCAACACAGCAGAAATAAAAACAATAATAAGAGAATATTGTGAGTAATTATACGCCAATAAGATGGGCAATCTGGAAGAAATGGAAAAATTCCTAGAAACATATGAACTACCAAAACTGAAACAGGAAGAAATAGAAAATTTGAACAGACCCATAACCAGTAAAGAAATTGAATTAGTAATCAAAAATCTCCCCCCAAAAAAATCAAGACTCCAGGGCCAGATTGCTTTCCAGGGGAATTCTACCAAACATTTAAGGAAAAGTTAACACCTATTCTCTTGAAGCTGTTCCAAAAAATAGAAATGGAAGGAAAACTTCCAAACTCTTTCTATGAAGCCAGCATTACCTTGATTCCAAAACCAGACAAAGACCCCACTAAAAAGGAGAACTATAGACCAACATCCCTGATGAACATGGATGCAAAAATCCTCATCAAGATATTAGAGAACCAGATCCAACAGTACATTTAAAAAATTATTCACCACAACCAAGTGGGATTTATACCTGGGATGCAGGGCTGGTTCAATATCCACAAAACAATCAAGGTGATTCATCACATCAATAAAAGAAAGGACAAGAACCACATGATACTCTCAATAGATGCAGAGAAAGCATTTGACAAAATACAGCATCCTTTCTTGATAAAAACCCTCAAGAAAGTAGGGATAGAAAGATCATACCTCAAGATCATAAAATCCATACATGAAAGATGCAATGCTAATATCATCCTCAATGGGGAGGAACTGAGAACTTTCCCCCTAAGGTCAGGAACATGACAGGGATATCCACTCTCACCACTGTTATTCAACATAGTATTGGAAGTCTTAGCCTAAGCAATCAGACAACAAAAAGAAATAAAAGGCATCCAAATCAGCCAGGAGGAAGTCAAACTTTCACTCTTTGCAGATGACATGATACTCTATATGGAAAACCCAAAAGATTCCACCAAAAAACTGCTAGAATTGGTTCATGAATTCAGCAAAGTGGCAGGATATAAAATCAGAAATCGGTTGCTTACCTATACACCAGCAATGAAGCAACAGAAAGGGAAATCAAGGAATCAATCCCATTTATAATTGCACCAAAAAGCATAGAATACCTAGGAATAAATCTAACCAAAGAAGTCAAAAATCTACACATTGAAAACTATAGAAACCTTATGAAAGAAATTGAAGAAGACACACAAAGAAAGGAAAAATATTCCATGCTCCTGGATAGGAAGAACAAATATTATTAAAATGTCACTACTACCCAAAGCAATCTACATATTCAATGCAATCCCTATCAAAATAACACCAGCATTCTTCACAGAGCTAGAACAAACAATCCTAAAATTTGTATGGAACCAGAAAAGATCCCAAATAGCCAAAGCAATCCTGAAAAAGAAAACCAAAGCAGGAGGCATCACAATCCCAGACTTCAAACTGTATTACAAAGCTGTAATCATCAAGACTGTATGGTACTGGCACAAGAACAGATACTCAGATCAATGGAACAAAATAGAGAACCCAGAAATGGACCCACAAATGTATGGCCAACTAATCTTTGACAAAGCAGGAAAGAATATCCAGTGGGATCAAGACAGTCTCTTCAACAAGTGGTGCTGGGAAAACTGGACAGCGACATGCAGAATGAACCTGGACCACTTTCTTACACCATACACAAAAACAAACTCGAAATGGATGAAAGACCTAAATTTAAGACAGGAAGCCATCAGAATCCTTCAGGAGAAAGCAGGCAAAAACCTCTTTGATCTTGGCCACAGCAACTTCTTACTCAACATGTCTCCAGAGGGAAGGGACACCAAAGCAAAAATGAACTACTAGGACTTCATCAAAATAAAAAGCTTATGCACAGTGAGGGAAACAATCAGCAAAACTAAAAGGCAGCTGACGGAATGGGAGAAGATATTTGCAAACGACATATCAGATAAAGGGTTAGTATCCAAAGTCTATAAAGAACTTATCAAACTCAACACCCAAAAACAAATAATCCAATGAAGAAGTGGGCAGAAGACATGAATAGACACTTCTCCAAAGAAGACATCCAGATGGCCAACTGACACATGAAAATATGTTCAACATCACTCATCATCAGGGAAATACAAATCAAAACCACAAGGAGATACCACCTCACACTTGTCAGAATGGTTCACATTAACAACTCAGGCAACAACACATGTTGGCGAGGATGTGGAGAAAAAGGATCTCTTTTGCACTGCTGGTGGGAATGCAAACTGGTGTAGCCACTCTGGAAAACAGTATGGAGGTTACTCAAAAAATGAAAAATAGAACTACCCTACAACCCAGCAATTGCACTACTAGGTATTTATCCAAGGGATAGAGGTAGGCTGTTTCAAAGGAGCACATGCACCCCCATGTTGATAGCAGCACTATCAACAATAGCCAAAGTATGGAAAGAGCCCAAATGTCCATCGAAGGATGAATGGATAAAGAAGATGTGGTATATATATACAATGGAGTATTACTCGGCAATCAAAAAGAATGAAATCTTGCTATTTGCAGCCACATGGATGGAACTAGAGGGTATTATGCTAAGTGAAATTAGTCAGAGAAAGAGAAATATCATATGACTTCACTCATATGAGGACTTTAAGACACAGAACGGATGAACACAAGGGAAGGGAAGCAAAAATAATATAAAAACAGGGAGCAGGGCAAAACATAAGAGACTCTTAAATATGGAGAACAAACAGAGGGTTTCTGGAGGGGCTGTGGGAGAGGGGATGGTCTAAATGGGTAAGGGGCCTTAAGTAATCTACCCCTCAAGTCATTGTTGCACTATATCCTAACTAACTTGGATGTAAATTTTAATAATTTAATTTAATTCAATTCAATTCAATTCAATTTAAAAATAAGAAAATAAAATACATCTTGGGAAAAAAAGGAATCAAGGAATCAATCCCATTTGCAGTTGCACCAGAACAATAAGATACTTAGGAATAAAACTAATTAAAGAGGTAAAAGATCTGTACCATGAAAACTATAGAAAACTTATGAAAGAAATTGAAGAGAACACAAAGAAATGGAAAAATATTCCATGTTCATGGATTAGAGAAACAAATATTGTTAAAATGTCTACACAAAACAATCTACACATTTAATGCAATCCCTATCAAAATAACACCAGTATTTTTCACAGAGCTAGAACAAACAATCTTAAAATTTGTATGGAACCCCAAAAGGTCCCCAAGAGCCAAAGCAATCCTAAAAAAGAAAACTGGAGGCATCATGATTCCAGATGTCAAGCTATATTAAAAAGCTTTGGTCATCAAGACAGTATGGTACTGTCACAAAAACAGACACATAGATCAATGGAACAGAAAAGAAAACCCAGAAATGGACCCACAACTCTATGGTCAACTAATCTTCGATGAAGCAGGAAAGAATATCCAACTGAAAAAAAAGACAGTCTCTTCAACAAATGGTGTTGGGAAAACTGGACAACAATGTGTAGAAGAATGAAACTTGACCACTTTCTTATACCATGCACAAAAATAAATTCAAAATGGATGAAAGACCTAAATGTGAGACAGGAAACCATTAAAATCTTTTTTTTAATGTTTATTTAGTTTTGAGAGACAGAGAGAGACAGAACCTGAGCGGGGGAGGGGCAGAGAGAAAGGGAGACACAGAATCAGAAGCAGGCTCCAGGCTCTGAGCTGTCAGCACAGAGCCCGATGCGGGGCTCGAACCCACGAACCACAACATCATAACCTGAGCCAAAGTTGGAGCTTAACCAACCGAGCCACCCAGGCACCCCTAGGAAACCATTAAAATCTTAGAGGAGAACACAGGCAGCAATCTATTTGACCACAGCCATAGCAACTTCTTACTAGACACATCACTGAAGGCAAGGGAAACGAAGCAAACGTTAACTTTTGGGACTTCATCAAGATTAAAAGCTTCTGAACAGTGAAGGAAACAATCAATAAAACTAAAAGGCAACTGAAAGAATGGGAAAAGATATTTGGAAATGACATATCAGATAAAGGGTTAGTATCCAAAATGTATAAAGAACTTTTCAACCTCAACACGCCCCGCCAACAAAAATAATCCATTGAAGAAATAGGTAGAATACATGAATAGACACTTTTCCAAAAAAAGACCTCCATATGGCTAACGGACACATGAAAAGATTCTCAACATCGTTCATCATCAGAGAAATACAAATCAAAATCACAATGAGATACCACTTCACACCTGTCATAACAGCTAAAATTAACAACTCAGGAAACAACAGGTGTGGGCAAAGATGTGGAGAAAGGGGAAACCCTCTTCCACTGTTAGTGGGAATGCAAACTGGTGCAGCCACACTGGAAAACAGTTAGGCATTTCCTGAAAAAAAATAAAAATAGAACTATCCTATGATCCAGGAATTGCACTACCAGGTATTTATCCACATGATACAAAAATGTTGATTTGAAAGGGTACATATGTTCCAATGTTTTTAGCAGTGCTACCAGAAATTGCCAAATTAAGGAAAGAGCTTAAATGTCCATTGACTGATGAATGGATAAAGAAGATGTGATATATATACACACAATGGAATATTACTCATCCATCAAAAAGAATGAAATCTTGCCATTTGCTACAAATCTTGCCATTTGTATCATGCTAAGCAAAATAAGTCATTCAGAGAAAGACAAATTTCATATGATTTCACTCATATGTGGAGTTTGGGAAACAAAACAGATTAACATATTGAGGGGGGGGAGAAAAAGGGGAACCATAAGAGACATTGAACAATAGAGAACAAATTGAGGGTTGATGGAAGGAAGTGGGTGAGGGGATGGGCTAAATGGGTGATGGGCATTAAGGAAGGCACTTGTTGGGATGAGCACTGGGTGTTGTATTTAAGTGATAAATCACTGAGTTCTACTACTGAAACCCATATTGCACTGCATGTTAACTAAAATTTAAATAAATTTTAAAGAGACAGAAACAAAAATAAAAATTTGGAAAAAATAGAGAAATAATAAATAAGTCAAAAAAAGAGATAAAAGCCATCCAAATTGGAAAGAAGGAAGTAACTTGCCTGCAGATAACATGATCTTGTATATAGAGAATACTGAACATTGCCAGAAACATCTCCTGACATTTGCAATAACATGGATGAGCCTAGAGAACATAATGTTCAGTGAAATCCACCACACAAAAATGATCATCAGTGTATGGTATTCTTTCTATGTGGAATCTGAAAAAAGGTGATCACATAGAAACAGAGAGTAGAATAGTGCCTGCCAGGAGCCAAGGGTGTGGGGAATAGAGAGATTCTGAACAAAGGTTCAAGCCTTCAGTTACAAGATGAGTGGGTTTGAGGAGTGAGCGTGCCGCATGGTGAAATACACCGTACTGTATACCTGACATTTGCTACGACCATACATATTAAGCTTTCTCAATAACAACAAAAAAGTAACTCTGCAAGATGATGGATATGTTATTTAACTTGGTTGTGGCAATCACTTCACAATGTACACATCTATCAAATCATCATATTGTATATTTCAAAAAAAAACTTACGCTGTTAACACAAAGTACATACAACTTTCATTTGTCATCCATACCTAAATAAAACTACGGGAAACATCCCAAGTGACAGGCTGACCCTTTCTCTGAAACCAAGCAGTTGAGGGTTAAGGTGAACACGAGATGAGACTCAAGCTGACAAGTGCCCTGACCTTGAACTGAAAATGTCCAGCCCAGATCAGCAGTTTGGACAAGTCTAAGAAGACCTGGTGACCAGCCAGTCACTGCTTCCACATACTGTCCTGGAGTCGATGTCCCAGAGGCATGAAAAGCTACCAGCTGTAAGACGCACCCTTTCCAGGAACGAGGCAGCCTGACACCACTGGCCTGGGTTAGTGTGGTTTCCCAGGGCAACTATCCATTCTCCCAGGTTTGTGGAGTAAGGAGACGAGTGCTGCCTGACTGGATGGCATCTGCACTAGCTCTGTGTGTGAAGCAGGGGGCACAGAAAGCTGAGGACAATGTCCAGTGGCCACTGATAACTGGCCATTAGCTACTCCAAGGTTCTGGGACCTGGTAATGTCCAGCAACAGCTCTAGGCCAATGGGAGTTGACCTTGATTTTTCTTTTTGAGAGAGAGATGGAGGGGGTGGGACAGAGAGAGAGAGAGAGAGAGAATCTTAAGCAGACTTGACACTCAGCACAGAGCCTGACAAGGGGCTCAATTTCATGATCCTGAGATCATGATCTGAGCCAAAATCAAGAGTCAGTCACTTAGCCATCTGAGCCACCCAGGCTTCCCAATATTTGCACACTTCTATCTGGGAAGAAAGGACAAGGTCTGCCCGAGGCAGAAATGGTGGGTCAGTGTGTTCATTGGCTCAATACCATGACAGTCTCACTGCCTGGCATGCCCATTGGCTCCTCCTGATGCCCATTGGGCAGCCAGCCCCTGGTTACTGCTGAGCACCAGCCCCTGTTTGAGTCTGGACCACACCATCAGGTGCCAAGAATATGTTCTGTTCTTACTTGGTGGTGATTAGATGGGTCCCCCAGGTGCTGGTCAGCTTCTCCAGAGAGTCCTGAATCCATGCGTGAGCAGGTTCTGTGCTAATTGGTCCCTCAGGGTGCACCAAGCACTACCTGTGAGCCGTGTCTACCTACTCCAGATGGTACAGGGCTTCTCCAGCCCTGGTTACAAATCTCCAACTGACCCTGCTCTTGGCTGCAAGTGTCACTCACTGTGGTTTTTCTTTTTAAAACCAACTCTATTTCCTAATAATTTCTGATTCTCTAAAGATTTTTCCTTGGGACCAAGAAGGAAGTTTCTTGAGAGGATACCAGGGATTCCAGAAGCCTTTTTTCATATTTTTGTAAGCACCTACTGTCATTGAATGTTGATTCTGTGTATCATGTATGTTTTAAATATAAACAGCGCTTTGATCATGTGGACAATTACATTTTACTCTGTGACTAAGAATCATGATATCCCTTTGGCTGTTATGTTTGAGGATGATAATTCTCTAATAGTATTTTTAAAAAGTAAACAGAACAACATGGAGAGTATGTAGTATAAGATCCACCTCTCTCCCTCTCTCTCTCTCTCTCTCTCGGTCTCTCCCTCTAACACTCTCTCTCTCCCTCTCTCTCCCCTCTGTCTCCCCTCTCTCTAACACTCTCTCCCTTTCTCTCACCCCCTCTCTCTCCCTCTAACACTCTCTCTCTCTCCCTCTCTCCTCTCTCCCCTCTTTCTAACACTCTCTCCCTTTCTCTCTCCCCCATCTCTCATCTTTCTCTTTTTTAAAGTATCAGATTTTTGGCTGAAATGTGTCAACATTTTCCACACCAGTGGGCACATTCCAGTGGGTGATCTGATTCCTCATTCTCAGACCACCCCTCATAACATGTCCTTGTAATGTTTAGTGAAAGCCAACACCCCAACAGCAATGCCAGCAAGTAGGTTGCCAAGCCCCTGACTTTATGCGGATGTCTGAAACTCTTCTTTTCTCATTAAAGGGCTATGATCTAAGCAGTGAAACATTTCCAAGATGCACTGTTTTGAAATCAACACAGTGGCCCCACAGGACACAATAATCTAGAAGGAGTCATGCCACCCCCACTTACAGAAGCTGCATGGATGAACCTGGGTCTGTGCTATCCCAGGTTTATCTTGGGGGAACTTTTGATTCAGCTGAAGAGTTTGGTGGTGATTTGTCTTTGATCGGGGGGGTGCTGTTGTGGGCCATTCTGCACCCTAAAGACAGGCCTGCCCCTCGCGCCCAGTGCATGTGTGTGAGGACCCTGGGTCCCTCTCAGCCAGTGCTGCCTGGGTGTGGTCAGTCTGGGAAGAAGACAGTGGACTTCAGAAGCAGTTCTCCCTTCTCCCCCCCCCCCCCCCCCCCTTCCCTGTCCCCAGACCCTGTCTGAGTGGGTGAGTGGGCTGTAAACACAATCAGGTCCCCCAGTTCTCCATAAGCCCCCCAACACCATGCTCAGTGCTCAGTGTGGTGGGGAGACCAGCCCTTGCCGACCAGGGCCCCAGGTCCAGTGATCTTGTGAGTGGGGTCTCAGTCCTGCACCAGGGAGGGGAGGGGTGAGGACTGGGACTTCTCTGCACATTAGGGGCAACTGCTTCTTCTGTGATGTCCCTGCCCCCCAAAGTTTTCCAGGACACAAATCTCCATTTTTATTACCAAAATAGTATTTGAAGTTCTCTTTCAAAGCGGGTCACACACATATTTGCGGGATGCTCAGAACAAGTTGAAACAGTGAGAACGTCTTTCCTTCACAGCAGGTTCAGAGCCTCACCCCCGGTGGCTGTGATGAACCAGACATTGGTCACCGAGTTCCTCATTCTGGGATTCTCAGAAACACCTCAGCTGCAAATGCTCCTCTTTCCTGTCTTCCTCCTCCTCTACATGGTGGCCCTCTCTGGAAACCTGCTCATCATGGTGGCCATTGGCTCCTGCCCTGCCTTGCACACCCCCATGTACTTCTTCCTGGTAAACCTGGCCGTGGTGGACATCCTCTGCACCTCCACGATCCTGCCCAAGCTGCTGGGCAGCATGGTGGCTGACAGGACCATCTCCTACGGGGGTTGCATAGTGCAGCTTTTCTCCTTCACGTGGTCTCTGGGAGCTGAGCTGCTGCTGTTTTCCGCCATGGCCTATGACCGCTACGTGGCCATCTGCTGGCCCCTGCGCTACAGCACCCTCATGGACTCCCGGGTTTGCAGGCTCTTGGCCGTGGCCGTGTGGACCATCAGCCTGGCCAACACTAGTGTGAACACCGGCCTCCTGCTGCACCTGCCCTTCTGCCATTCCAACGTGGTCGAGCACTTCTTCTGCGAGATCCCCCCTCTGCTGAAGCTCGCCTGTGCCCCGACACGCCTGAACGAGGCCATGGCCTTCACTGCAGACGTGATCCTGGCCTTGGGGAACTTCTCTGTGATCATGCTCTCCTACGGCTGCATCATCGCCAGCATCCTGCGCATCCGCTCGGCCTCAGGCAAGCGACGGGCCTTCTCCACCTGCTCCTCCCACCTCCTGGTGGTCTCCCTGTACTACTGCACTGTCATCTACACCTACATCCGCCCAGCATCCAGATACTCGTTGCACAAGGACAAGGTGGTGTCTGTGATCTACACTTCGGTGGCGCCCTCCCTGAACCCCCTTATCTACTCCCTGAGGAACACGGAGGTCAAAGCTGCCCTCCGGAGGCTGTTCTCCTGAGCTAAGGTCTGTGTGCCCAATGCCCAGGCCCCGCCACCTTCCCCGAAGGGTTTGGCAACAGGCAGTGATCCAGGGTGCAGCTTTCCCTAAAGTGAGATGTGTCCTAGTGTCCTGCTCCCTGAACGCACATCTCAATGTGCTGTGCGGCATCCATGGGGCCCAGCTGTGACACCACTGCACCCTGGGGCCCCAGGAAGCCCCTTATCTTCCCAGATGCTGGGTGTCCTGCCCTGTAGGGTCAAGGAGACCTGTGTGGCAGCTCTGTGGACTGAAAGGCACTAAATAGATTAAAGAAGTCATCAGTGTGGACATGGCCCTGTCCCCAGCCCTGGCTACCAATTTTCTCTCCAACATGCCTGTGCTCAAGGCAGGGGCTCAAGGCACGGGCTTTAAGTGGGGCCCGTGCCCCCCCACCCCCACACTCTCGAGGCTGTCTCGAGGCAGAGCCAGTGAGGGTGGCAGCTTGGGGGAGGATTTGTTTTTAGGAGAAGAGGTTCTGCCTGGAAACAGAGTCTCCAAGAGTTGTCTTTAAAAAAATGTTAGCACTTTTTAGAGTGATATTCTGACAAGGCTTTTTCAAGTCTGGAATATGGAGATGGTCATCAGTGTGGGAGGTGAACCAGGGTGGCTGTGCCCTGCCGTCTTCCGTCACAAACCAGGAACCTGTCAACCCTGGACCCGAGGAGGTTTGGGTTCCAGAGAATTTGGGCACCAGGGGAGGCCTGAGGGAAGCGAAGCTCCTCGTGGCCCAAACACCCCATTCCCCCTTGAGATCTAACTGTGCAGGGCTGGGACGGGGTGCAAGAACATGTGTAGCTTGGAAGCTCGTGGACAGAAATGGTCCTTTGATGGAACAGGGCTGTGACCCCCACATGCTCTGTCACCATGTTTCCAGGCCCGCCCTCCTCCACGTCGCCTTGTCTATCTCCCTCTACAGACTTTAAACTCTTTGAGGACAAGGACAATGTCCTGTTCACCTTCTTACTCCTGCACCAGGGCTGTTTGTCTAAATCAATTCACTTGCAAGCATTGTGCACCAGGCACATGGCAGGAACCCGGTAAATACCAGCTGACAGAATGGACCAATCATCCAGGGATGATTTCTACCAATTAGAAGTAGTTTTGGAAAGGCTGCACAGAAGCATGTTTGTGACATGGTTAGTCAGGGGGACAGTGACCATTCTCTTTATTTTTCCCTAATTGGAAATAAACTTCACGTTTATGAGGTTTACAGAACCTGTGGAACCTGGGCAGAGCTATCAGGATGGTGGCCAGGGGCAGAGTTTGCAACACAGTCCTGGAGCCTCCAAGCTTTGCACAGGACGCAGGAGGGTGGCTGGTCAGCACAGCCATGTTGGGACTGGCTGCAGCCACAGAGGTGGCTTAGCCTGCCTTGCTGCTCGGACCACAGTGGGAGACGGTTGCCAGAAATGCTCCCAGGGATAAACTCTGGGGCCAGAACTCTGCAGGAGAGGCGCCAGTTCCCACCCTCGGGTTGAGGGAGGCATTCTGCAGAGGGGAGGGTCTGGAGCCACCACGGAGGACCCCAGGCCCAGGGACCCCCAGCATGACTCACACCCTTAACTCGTATCTGCTCCTAGGTTTTCTGTTGCTCTGTGTGGTAGGGATTCTCTGAAAAAGATCCATGGGGTTTCTTATCTTTCCAAATGTGTATTTCATGCTAATAAAATTGGAAAACAAAGACATTTAAAAGGAGAAAGTAAAAAAGCAAAGCCTTTTAATTTCATCCAAAGGCTGGTGTGAACAATTTTTTGTTTGCCTATGTTTGCACATATACACAGACTTTAATAAATATAGAATAACTTTATACTTATTATTTTATAAACTGTTCCTTTCAGTTTAAAAAACACTGTGTAATCCTTTCCTTCTCATTCCAGGTTCTCCCAAATTAGTTCACATTGGAAGTGTTCACTTTAGTTACCAGCGTGTATACACAGGTTCAGAGGCTCACCAGTGCCTCAGACACGTGTGCTAGAAATGTTGGCCTTCTCCCTCTTCTCAAGCCCCTGTGTTCAAATTATCAGCAAGTCTTTTGTTCTTTTCTTACTTCAGAATAAAATGTATGCATATTTAAGGATTTTTGGAAAAATTTGAATTAAAAAGGATACAGTGGGCTGTTTCTAGACTGTCAGTAGCCCTCACATAGATACCAATTACAATCTCCTGAATAAATATTTTTTAAATGTCACAACTCTTTCTAGCACCTGAGAGTGACCTAAACCAGGAAAATCTGGGTAGGAATAAACCTCGAACGAATGGAGTCACTGTAAATATCTCCTGTATCTAAGCTCAACTGCTAATGAATTCAGAGCACTTATGACTCATCACCGGGCCATAGACCTGTTGGTCCAAGGTCTCAGAGGACAGAGATTGTGGCTGCCAGGCAGATGGAAATTGAGGATAAATGTCTCAGAAAAAGTCAAGAGCTTCTGGGGGTGGGGAAAGGTCTTCCAGCCATTGGCTGATACTTGAACTGTGCATGAAAAGGGGGCCCTGAAAGGAGACAATATCTGGCAGGCTCTAGTGGCTGATACATGAGCTACTTCTCATCATGGGACAGATGGAGTTTGAAATTCAAGTCCTCCCACATTAGAGGGGCTTGGTAAACACCTCAACATCTCCATTAAAACCCAAGAAGGGCCACACCTAAGGAATAAAGACTATGTCACAGGACCAAAGGTTTACCTTAAGACTAAGATCACTCAAATACAAATCAAAACCATAATGATGTGTCACCTCACACCTGTCAGAATGGCTCACATCAAAAAGACAAGAGATAATATGTGTTAGCAGGAATGTGGAGAAAAAGGAACTCTCTTGCACTATTGGTGAGGATGCAAACTGGTGCAGCCAGTGTGGAAAACACCACGGAGGTTCCTCAAAAATTAACATACAACTACCTCATCATGCAACAGTTGTACTTCTGGGTACATATCCAAAGGGATTGAATCAGAATCTTGTAGAGACACCTGCACTCCTGTGTCCATCACAACATTGCTCATAATAGGCAAGATGCAGAAACAACCTAAGCATCTGTTGGTGGATGAATGGATAAATATATGGCTCATATACAGTAGAATACTATTCACCCATGAGAAAGAAGGAGATCTGCCATTTATAAAACTTGTATGTACCTTGAGGACATTGTGCCAACTGAGGTATGTGGACAGAGAAAGATACATACTGTATGATATCTCTTATGTGTGGAATCTAAAAAAAAAAAAAAAAAAAAAAACAAGAGAAACAGACTGTAAGGTGAGGATTAGCAGGGGCTAGAGGGTGTGGGGTAGGAAATTGGAGAGATATTGGTCAAAGGGTACGAACTTCCAGTTATAAGATTAACAAGTTCTGGGGATCTAATGTACATCATGGTTATTATAGCTAATAATACTATTTACATACTTGAATGTTACTAAGAGAGTAGATCTTAAATGTTCTTACCACAAAAAAGAAATGGTAATTATTTGACATGATGGAGGTATTAGCTAATGCTCTGGTGGTAATATTTTACAATACACAAACTTTTCAATATACAAACGTATAAAATCAAGAGGCTGTACACCTTAACTTATAAATGTTTTATGTCAATTATATCTCAATAAATCCAGAAAAAATAAATTTAAAATAATGAGGGAAAAACTGAGGTCAAAACCAAAACAGAACTATCCTGACAAAATAAAAAGTAACCTCTAACAAACAAAACTAAGCCTCCATAAGATCCCCCAGTAATTTAACTCCACTAGAAGAAAAAGTCATCAGTCTTCACATGAAGGTAACATAATCGGAGTCTTTGTGAAGTTTCATTTACAAGGTCTAGTAGTCCAATATTACACATACAATAAAGAAGGCATGTGACCAAAGACAGACAAAAACACAGTTGATACAATTAGACCTTGTGATGACCCAGATGTTGGATTTATCAGACAATTACTCTAAAGTAGCTATTTCCTATGTCATGGTTGCTTCAAAGATTTTCTCCCTTCCTCTCTCTCCTTTTTCTCCTTCTATTCTTACCATTACACGTGTGTTTCACCTTCTGCACTTGCCCCACAGCCTGAGGATAGTCTGCTTTTTTGTTTCAATCTTTTTCCTCTCTGCTTTGCGATTGTTGAAAATTCCACTGATTTATCCTGTAGCTCAGATATTGTTTTTTCCACCATGTCCAGTCTACTAGTGTGCCCATAAAAGACATTCTTCATTTCTGTTACAGTGATTTGTATATCTAGAATTTCACTTTTGTTCTTTCTTGGGATTCTACCTCTCTGCTTACATTGCCCACCTATTAATTAGAATTGTTTTAAATTCTTGGTCTGATCATTCCAACATCCCCGTCATGTCTGGTTCTGATGTTTGTTCTGTGTCTTCAATTTGTACTTTTTGTCTTTTGATATTCCAGTAATCCCTTTTTCAGAGGCAGCTATGATAGAACGGGTGAAGGGACTAGTGTAAGTAGGTCTTAAGAATGTGGTCATGATGCGGAGGCAGGAAAAGCCTTCTGCAGTCCTACGATCAGGTCTCAGTCTCTTAGTGAGTCTCTGCCAAGGGTATAGGCCATAAAAGTCTCCGGCTCCTGTCTGGCTTTGGTGTCCATGGCATTCCATTTCTATGCACCTCGGTTTTCAATTTCCATCCCATACAGTCAATTCCCCTAGCATGCACTGAGTCTCCAGACAGCATCAGGCCCCATTCTGAGGGGCCAGGATTGAGTGTGAGGGAACTAGCAGCTGGACCTGGTGGGGCCTCCGTTAAGAGGGTCACCCAGGAGCACGTGAGCATGCTTGTGGCTCAGTGACACGTGAAGTGTGTGTTCCTCTGAGAAAATCAGGTACAACTGTGGTGTCTTAGCCTTTCTAGTCTTCAATAAAATATATTAAATGAGATTTAAAAAAACAGCAATAAAACAGCAATAATGTAGAAATTCAACCTAAAAATGCCATCTTCAAGCCAGTGAACTTCACCTAGGAGGGGGAGGGGGAGGCCCTGGGGGCAGTGAGGTCACTCACTGATGATGGGAGGGTCAGAGCATTTGAGGGCAACGTGGTTTACAGGCCGAGAAGCTGAGCAGGGTGTTTTCCGTCAGGAGGGTCAGAGCAAACTCAACAACAGCACCAGCAATCGCGTGTTCCTCCCCACGTCAAACATCATGCTTCTACGAGATAACCCATATTTCCCCAACTTCCCTTGAGCTTGTATGAGTACATATTGTGTCTTCAGGTCCTTTACCAGATGGTACTCATCTTCCATTCACGGCCCCACCACCACTGACCTCAGACGTGCACTGCTGTCTGATCAGCACCACACTCTGAAGGAGGATGATTAGACACTCTGTGCAGAGCCCCCACCTCAGGGATTTTACTGTCCAGGGCAGGGGGCTGCCTTTACACAAACAAAAACAAAAACAAAAATAAAAAACAAGAAAAGTGATGTCCTTGAAGCTCTGTAAGTGTTTGATATAAAATACCTAGATTCCAGGGGCACCCGTCAGGGACTCTAACCTCTCATGTAGGGCTATGGGTGGGGAATTGCGATGTCAGAGGCAAGTGGCCTGGGGCACCTGGGGGGCTCAGTCGGTTAGGCGTCCGACTTTGGCTCTGGTCATGATCTCACGGTTCGTGGGTTCGAGCCCCGCCTCAGGCTCTGTGCTGACAGCTCGGAGCCTGGAGCCTGCTTCGGATTCTGTGTCTCCCTCTCTCTCTGCCCCTCCCCTGCTCTCTCTCTCTCTCTCTCTCTCTGTCTCTCAAAAATAAATAACATTAAAATTTTAAAAAAAAAAAAAGAAAGCAAAGGGCGAGAATAACATATTCTTGGCAAAGCAAGAAGGGTAGGCTTCAAGGAGGCAGTTGGGATGAGGGGCCTTCACAGAAGCAGGGCATGTGACAGGAGACTGCAAGAGGGCCAGCTGGGAGTGAGCTGCGTGTGTCTGAGACCAGCCAGCCAGAGCACAGTGACAGGAGACAGGGGACAAGAGTAGATGGGGAAGAGTCGGAGGACCTTCCAGGAGACACTTCCGTGCAGCCAAGGGCATGCGAGAACAAGGTGAAGGACGTCTGCAGAGAGTGAATGTTCGCGCAAGATGACCCTTCAAACCTTGAGCTGTGAGGGGACGTGACTTGCAGGCAAGATTGTTCTGCCTTTTTGCTTCTTTGATTTAATATGTGACCAG
Source organism: Panthera uncia (assembly GCF_023721935.1). Lineage (NCBI taxonomy): Eukaryota > Metazoa > Chordata > Mammalia > Carnivora > Felidae > Panthera > Panthera uncia. The sequence continues at coordinate 85,042,746 of NC_064818.1, read as the reverse complement.
TGAGGGAAGGAGGCAGCCAGGAGGGAAAGTTCACTACGTGGGAGAGAGGGCAGAGCAGAGGAGGAGGCCTCTGAGGAGTGGGAGGGGGGACACCCAACGCAGAGCAGGGCCCAGGCCAGGATGGTGGAGAAGCCGAGGTCAGAGGGTGAGCAACTCTGCCAGACACCTGGAGGGCAGGGCCCAGCACAAGGGGTAGGCTGAGTGGGCCCCTAAGCCCCTGTGTGTACATCCCAGCAGAGTGGTGGCTGCAGGAAGCCTGGGTTGAAATGCAGTGGGGACTGGGCACGCCCTCTGTCTCCCCAAAGCTTGTGCTCTTACCACTCTACACTCTCACCTCCCAAACCATGTGCCCACCACTTCTCAAACACTGAGTCAGAACCGGTGGCAAGCCTCCACTGGGTCTCCAAATTAATCTTTATAACAGCTCTTCGAGGTAAGTTTATCCACACTCTATGAATGAAAAACTTCAGGCACCCATCCGCTAAGTCACTTGCCATGGTTTCTCCCTCCTGTCCACTCTCGTCAAGCTCCCCGGCGTCTGTTTTGTCTCTGGCGTGAAGGCAGAAAGCCCCCACTGCTGTGCAGTCTCCCCAGACCGCAGTGGAGGGGGTGATGAGAACAGCGCTTCTCTGTTCGCTTCTCAAGGACCCGTGTGCCAACTGCACAGCCGTCCTGGCTCCTCCTCTCCCACCACACCCGGGGGCACCGGCCAACCTCCTCAAACGTCTCGAGACGTGGCCCAGCTCCACTGCCTCTACAATTTCTTCCTTGATTCCTACAAAACTGTTCACTTGTTGCCTTCCCTACAGCCCGGCCTCGATCTACTTCCCACGCTGGCCTCGGGAGGGTCTTCCGCAAAGCCACAGGCCGCCATGCCCTTGCTGCATTTTCATCCCTCTCGTGAGGCCCTGAGCTCCTTGCTCAGGCCCTTAGCTCCCCGTGGATGGAAAGAGGGAGGCAGGAGGAAGGGAGCTCCGTTAGCTGTGTGCCCAGGAACCTTGCCAGGCCCCTCAATGTGTCACTGGTTCCATTGGCAGCACTGGAACCAAGTTGCACTTTAGCTGAAGACACACGATGTTCCACAATCTGTTGGCTACGACGCCCATTAGATCCGGCAGGTTGCTCGTCTGCTGCCAAGTGTCTTCACCGAGGTCAGCTAGGGTGTGAGGACCCCTGGGCACCAGGCAGACCAGTGGCCAGAGTCTCTGCAAGGCAGGTGCTTACTTCTCATACGTGGTGACTGCCGTGTCCACATCCACAGTAACAGATGTTGTCCCCACTCTGACCAGGTCACCTGTACCCTAACCTCCACTCCCCCGGCTGAGCTCTGCTGGCCTCTTCTGGACTGGACCTCCATGTGCCTCTATCTCCAAGAGAGCCACAATCCTGTGTCCACCCAGCAGGCAGGACAACATAGCCGTTTTGTCTGTGGGGTTTGTGCCTAGTCGGGGTTGGAGACACTGTCCATTGGCAAACAGACCACCATGATTCTGGGTGGACATGTCCCTGGGGCTCGGCATGAGGGCGGTGGCAGGAGAGAAGGTGGGACAGTAGCAAGGCCCCAGGGCGGCGTATGGCAGCCCCTCGGAGCACTGAGCCCCACACTGGGGTGGGTTTAGCGCCCATCCCATACACTTGCTTGAGAATCGGCAACACGAGAAGAAAAACTTGATTAGCTTGGAGAATTTTCTCTAAAATCCAAACACTGCTTACGGAGCAAGACTTCCCTGCCAAAGAGTGGCTTCACCCTGAACTGGCCTCTGGGCTTTGCAACCCTGGGACTGGCCCAGAATCACCAGCGTCCAGCTCGTCTCCCAGTGGGACAACCCCTGCCAAACACCTCATGCTGAAGAGGGTGCAGGCACGTGGAATATTACTCAGCCATGAAAAAGAATAAAATCTTGCCATTTGCAACAACGCAGATGGAACTGGAGAGTGCTGTGCTAAGCAAAGCAAGTCAGTCAGAGAAAGACAAATACCCTATGACTTCACTTGTGTGTGGAATTTAAGAAAGAAAACAAATGGGCAAAGGGAAAAAGAGACAGAGAGACAAACCAAGAAACAGACTCAACTACAAGGAACACACTGCTGGTCACCAGAGGGGAGGTGGGTGGGGTGGAGAGTGATGGGGATTCAGGAGCCCACTTGTGGTGTTGAAAACAATTAAACTCAAACACAGCACCCCACACCCCACTCCAGAGAGAATGCCTCTGTGGGCCTCCCTTCTGGCCTTTCCCTCCGTCCACTGTTCCCTCTCTTCCACTTTTCCCCTTTTCTCTCAATTTAATTCACTATAATGACACACTCACAGGGGAACACATTCCCCCTGGAAACCCAAACATCAATAGCCAGAGCTGAAGGCCCTCGACCACCCCCAGCACCACTGTCGTGTGTCGTGTGTCCACAGAAACTGCTGCCTGTGTATTCACGTGCCTGTGTTTATACAGAGAATTATAGCCCCTGCCTCATAATTTTCTTGTTAGCAGCAAGATATGCTTCTTGTTCTATAACTTGCCATTTTCAGTGTCTGGAAGACGGTGACTCGGAGACCTTCATCCTACCTGACGTGCTGCCCTGGTGAGAGGCGCCATAGCTTGGCCATGACCCAAACGGTGGTCTTCAAGGCATGCCTCATTGTTGCTGTGGTTCAGGCTACAGTGAGGACAGGGAACGTCCACCACAGGCAACACCACGTGCCGGGCCGCAGACGCGGTTGCCGGGGCCGACAGCGCGGATGCGGAGTGACCACTTGAGAGCTACAGCATCTCCGTTTGGGCGCCAAGAAAGTTCTGCACCTAGACAGTGGTAACGGTCACATGACATCAAGAACGTCCTCGGTGCCGCTGAGTTGTTCACTTTAAATGGTTAAGGGGCACCTGGGTGACTCAGTTGGTTAAGCGTCCGACTTCAGCCCAGGTCACCATCTCTCAGTTTGTGGGTTCAAGCCCATGTCAGGCTCTGTGCTGACAGCTCGGAGCCTGGGGCCTGCTTCAGATTCTGTGTGTCCCTTTCTCTGCCCTCCTCCGCTTGCGCTCTGTCTCTCTCAAAAATAAATAAACATTAAAAAACTTTTTACAAAATAAAAATAAAATAAAATGGTTAAAATAAGGACATGTGGGTGGCTCAGTTGGTTAAGCATCTGACTCTAGATCTCAGCTCAGGTCTTGATCTCACGGTCTTGAGTTCAAGCCCCACACCAGGATCTGTGCTGGGGAAGAATCCTACTTTAGAAAAAATGTAAAATGGTTAAAATAGTAAACTTTATGTTATGGGTATTTTACCACAATAAGGAAATGTAGAAATGCTGTGGGAGAATATTAAGTCACATACCCTTGAATAGATACAACCTTTATTTGCAAATTCTTTGTTCTGTTTTTGTTTTAATTTTTTTTAATGTTTATTTATTTTGGGGAAAGAGAGACAGAGCACCAGCGGGGAAGGGCAGAGAGAGAAGGAGACCCAGAATCCGAAGCAGGCTCCAAGCTGGAGGCCCAGAATCACTTGTGGGACAACACTCCCAGCCTGGAGGCTGTGCGTGGGGCCACGTCCAGCTCTGCTCTGCCATCCACAGGCCCGTGATGTGGGGCGATCCCCCCCTCGCTGCACCTGCTTTCTCCTCTGTACATGAGGGTCAGCACCATCTCCTCCAAGGAGACTTCCAGTGCTGTGTTTCCACAAGGAACCAGCACTCGGAGTGTGCACTTGGCATTTCGTTGTCTGGCAGACATTCCCCACCACAGCCCCGTAAGGAAGTAAGTTCTTGTCTGCTGAACCTCGAGGAGGGACAGCTAATGTCAACACCTCTTGTCTCTGTCCATAGTGCTACCCGCTCTGTGCTGCAGCCACCGCCCTCAGGTTCAGAGGCCCCCAGGACTTCTGAGTACCTCTAAGTGACAGGATCTGGAGCTGAGTCCCAGTGGGTTTACGAGTCCCTCACTCGCTGCGTCACACAGCAGCCTGGCTCTTTAAAACCAGGCCACCCTCGGCTCCGGCTACTGTCCCCCATCCTGAGCACAGGAGGACCCAGACAGTGTCTGCACAAGGGGATGTGGTTTGTTTCTTCTGAATCAGTCCCAAGGGGACTCCCTCGGCAGTTTAAGGACCATCTGCAATGTTTCCAGGACTTGAGAAGAAGCTTCAATCTGCCAAAAAATTGTTTAAGTGGTACTGTGTATTTATTCTTGATTGTGAATTTCTTGCTATAGTTGGAGAGATTCACTTTACAAAATTAGTGGAATACAATGACTTAGATCATGAAAGTTTTTATTTTCTAGGTCATAAGTTATTGAGCAGTTTTGAATTTTAAGGGGTTTAATCAGCTTCAGTGTTCACAGAGAGAGCAGGGCAGGGAAGGGAGTAGGGGCTAGGACTCTGTGGCTGAGGTCCACATACATGAGTTCTGCAGCTCAGGGCAGGTGCAAGGGCAGAGATGTGCCCCGTCCTCTCTGGACCACCAGCAGACGCCTCCAAATATCTGCCAGGAAGGCAGAAGACAGCACGGCTCTCCTCTGAGGTGGGTGCTGCCACACTTGTCACCTCTCCTGACCCCAAGGAAGTGAGACAGGCCCCTGGTTGCTCCCATCTCCCACTGGCTGACGCACCTTCAGTCCTGGGTTTGCGTGTGGTCACGTCCGTGGTGGCCTGCTGCCCCCCAGAGCCCAGTGCCCTTAAGTTCTGCCATTTCTGTCTGTCTGGGCCACGTACCCTGGCTGTGCCCTGGGAGGGTGTCGTGTGCAAGTCTGTCCTGGACATTAGGGAGAGTTTGAAAGCAACTGGCTTCTGCTTTTTGAGGGAATGTGTTGTTATGATAAGTTGCAATTTCATAAACCAACAACTGACCACACACTGTCCAGGCTCAGTTCTTCTGTGGCCGGAAAGGAGAGCAGAGTGGGAGTTTTCTGCGTCTTCACAAGAGCGGAGGGTTTGCCCTACGGTGCTTCTATGTTCCCACTGCTCTCCTCTGACCCTCAGACTTCGGCCTCTGCTCTTCTTGGGCCCCTCATGTTCACAGCACAGCCCAACCCAAGGGCAGCAGATCAGAAATAGCTCATTCTGTGCACTTTTCTCTTTTCTGCAATGGGAAAAGCCTGAAAGGGTCTGACTTCAGGTCCAGTTGCCAGAATGATGTATTTAATGACACTTTCAAGAATGTCCCTATTAACACCACATTACTGCACAGAGCAGGAGCAGTATCTTCCTTCAGAAGATAGAGTGGCTACCCCATGCTTGCTGGTCTTTCCAACATGAAAATCCCTTGGGTTGTAAAAATGAGGATGCTGGGACCCATTCACACCTGATATTCTAAGCAGAAATATTTTTCTTAAGACTGGGTTGCCCCTGTGAACTTGGGGAAGGTTTGTACCTTTGCTGGACAAAGTCATCATTAGAACAGTGACAATACAACATGTCACCCGTTTGTCATAGGAAACCCTTTAAGAAGTGCTTTACTGACAGACTTAATTGGCAGACCACACAAGGCTGGGTTGTCTCTGGTTCACAGTGTCCTTCCGTTCAGGCAGATCTGGGCTTGGGATGGAAGAAAGAGACTCTCCCACTCAGCAGTAGGTAATACTGTCATCTGATCTGCAATAGGATTGCCTGTCTGAAAAGGGCCCCTGTGTCTGCACGTGTGAAGTATGCTTGTGGGGGGTGTGGTCCTGATACTGGGTCCAGTTAACAGGACGCTGTGTAACCCCATCCACTGGAGCAACTGTGTCTTTCTGAAATGTCCAGCCTTCTCCATGAGCTTGACATTCATGCACTTGTCATTTACAGGCTCATCCTTGAAATATCTCTTGTGTCTGTTTTCATACAACAAATATGATTAGGGAATATGAAATACATCTGCAGTTGTGCTAAGTTCCAAAGGGCCAGCACGGAATCAGCATGGACAACGGCTACGGACAAGGTCACCCCTACAGAATCAGTTGATGCTGCCTTGACCTGGCCTTGGGTGTATCATTCCCAGGACTGGGCAGTCATAGGGGCAGAATCAGCAACACTGTGCTCTGGGAAACCCCTTGATCTGCTCCTTCTTTGTGTGTCTGCCCTGGAACCCTCAGCCTGGGACCTCCTCCTTGCTTCCAGGACTACCTGAACCACCACTGGCCTTCCTCTTCTGGTCTTGACTCTGCCCACCAGCCTGGACCTCGTGTCTGTCCCCATTGGTGACTTACTCTCCCACCTGACTGCAGACCGCCCTGCCCTGAACCTGGGCTCCTGCTTCCCCCGGCAGCAGCCCCTGTCCCCTAAGCAGAGCCCAGGCTCCATGTTGGGGTCTGACGTTCACTTAGGTGGAAGCTCCCATCTGGGGCAGCTCATCAGGGGATGTGCAGAGGTTGGGGGACCAGGCAGAGGGAGCAGGATAGGACACTTTGAGGGAGAGGGGAGAAGAGCAGGGGTGAGGCTGGACACTCCCTGGCCAGGATGGGACATGGGGACACTTTAAGGCCCACTGTGGATGCTGGATATCATGCTCCTGAAGGGCTCTAGCAGGGACAGGGTGAGGTCAGACAATCACTGTGGGAGACCACTGCACCAGGCAGGGGCGTGGGTAGTCCTGAGCACAGGGGTGTGGGGGGCGGGGAGGTAGTCCTGAGTGTAGGGCCGTGGGGGGTGGGAGGTAGTCCTGAGTGCAGGAGGTGGAAGGGTAAGTGCTCCTACCCGTTTCCCTGAGAGGAGCTTGTTAGCTGGTGATGCCTGAGTCTAATGAAATAAGAAATTTGGTAAATTCGGGAGAGTCTGACATATGAAGGTATCTTGACCAGAAAGAGTCTGGACAGACCAAAGCCCATGAGTAATCAGATGCTGGTGACACAATTCCCGCTGCAGGGCTTCTCAGAAGTGCTGCCGTTCCAGGCTCTCCTCTTCATTCTCTTCCTCTGCCTCTACACCGTGGCACTCTGTGGCAACTCCCTCCTCGTGGTGGCCGTCACCCTCAGCTCCAGGCTCCACACCCCCATGTACTTCTTCCTGGCCAACCTGTCTGTGCTGGATCTTGTCTGCACATGCACCATGGTGCCCAAGGGATCCTGGTGGCGGAGAAGAGGAGCATCTCCTACTGGGGCTGCATGGCCCTGCGTGGTCGTGGGCGGTGGCAGGGGAGGTGCTGCTCTTCACTGCCGTGGTCTACGACCGCTACGTGGCCATCTGCCAGCCACTGCACTACGGCTCCATGATGAGCCCCAGGGTGTGTGCAGCGAGGGCTGGAGTTGTGTGGGCATCAGCATGCTTGGCGCTGGAGTCAATGCCTGCCTGATGTCACGGTGGACCTTCCATGGGCCCAACGTGATTGGCCACGTCTTCTGTGGGATCCCTCCTCTGCTGCTGCTCTCCTGCTCCTCCACATATGTGAACAACATCATGGCAATTATAGCTGACGTCTTCTTTGTCATGTTGAACTTCCTGCTCACCATGGTGTCCTACGGGTTCATCACGTCCACCATCCTGAGGGTTCGAACAGCCGAGGGGAAGCAGCGGGCCTTCTCCACCTGTTCCTCCCATTTCATTGCAGCCACCTTGTACTACTTTACCATCATCTACACCTACCTGAGCCCTGGCTCCAGCCACTCCCCAGGGACGGGCAAGGTGGTGGCTGTGCTTTACTCCACTGTGAGCCCCACCTTGAACCCTCTCATCTACAGCCTGAGGAACAAGGATATCAAGGCAGCTCTCAGGAAGATCTTGATGCACATGGCCAAAAATCTGTAAATGGGCAGTTTCTAAAGTTCGCGTTCTTTGTTGCTCTCTGACCCCTGACTCTTATGTGTCCTACCTGTTATAAATACCCTCTTTCTATGTGAGTTGCCATTGACACCTTCAAAACAGTTTTGTTGAGGAAATATTCCTCTGTGGATTCTCCACAGCATCCTAGTGAGATGTGGCTTTCGGCCGCCTGTTACTGAAAGTTTGCAATTCCCGGAATATGACACACATTAACACATAACAGATGCATTGGTTCCTTCTGAGATCCCTGGGATTGCTCACCAACCCAGAGTCTCTGCCTATGTCTTATTGACCTTCAGGAGGTGGGAGCTGGCTCAGTTCCATTAAAAGTGCCCCTGTATAGCTGCCCAGAGTTCTGCTTAGGCCACGTGGGTCTCGGTCCTGAACCGCCGAGGATGTCTCTCCTACGATAGTTGCTTTTGTGTGCCAACCTGACTGGGCCGCAGCACACCAGACAGCTGGTCAAACATTATTTCTGGGTGTGCTTGTGAGGGTGTCTCTGGAAGAGATGAACATTTGAACGGGAAAACTGGATAAAGAAGACTGTCCTCACCAGCAGGGATGGGCATCATTCAGTCCAGTGAGGGCCAGAATAGAACAAAAAAGGGAAGGAAGAGTATACTTGCTTCTTTGGCTTTCAGACCCAGAATCAGACTTACATGTTGCCCCCCAACTTACAGGCCTTCAGACTTGGACTGAATTAGTCCATCAGTTCTTCTAGGTCCCCAGTTTACAGATGGCTGGTAGTGGGGACTTCCATAACTGCATGAGCCAATTCAATAATGAGCCTCCATACGTATGTATATGTGTATTGTACGCTATATTGTATAATGCCGTTCATGTAATTACACATATATTAGTTATACTATGTTATACACATGTGTGTACGTGCATATTATGTATATGTGTGCGTGTGTGTATAAATCATCATAAGCCCAGAAGTATGTATATCTCCCACTGGTTCTGTTTCTCCAGAGAACCCTAAGACATCCCCCTTCCCATCTAATGATGGCCCTGGAATCTCTGGTCCAAGGATAGGATAAGAACCTCATGACCCAAGGCAACATGCCTCCTTGAGTCTTGTGGACACATTATTCCTGCACGGAATGCTATTTGCCTGGTTAGCTCATGCTCTTTTCACATCCCAGCTGCATGTTAAATCCTAAGTGATTTCCCCCTAACCAGACTGAGTCAGCTCCCTCCACCGTCTGCCCTCCTAGTGCCTTCTTATTTCCCTTAGAGCTACTCATTCAGTTGATTACTTAATATTTCTCATACTGGGTTTCATTAAGAGAGGGGCTATAGTTTGTGCTCACCATTGTATCCTCAGCAAGAAAACAGGACCTGGAACACAATAGGTGATAACTAAATGACACGTGATCCACAGGACTGTCTTACTTTGCACATCTATTCAAGGTGAAGATGCACATATCTACTATACAACAATTTCACTTCTGTGTGTACAACACAGGGTCACAGTTGTTTATTCCATCACTTTGTGCAGGAGCAAAAAAGTGGAAACTACCTAACCACCCGCCCATGGGAAGATAAATTAGCAAGCCATGGATTCATCACACATTTATTATCATCCCAAATCCATACATATTAATGTGGATACACATCACACGTGGACTGTCATGTTGGATGTGCCTTTTCCACAGGGACACACAGCAGAAGCATAATGTCAAGTAAGGAAAGCAAGTAGAAAGTGACGGCAGACAGGTGGCAAGCATTGCCGTATTTGTAAAAATATTGAAATAATACATCGTATTGTTTACTAAAATAAATATATGCAAAAACATATGAAATGATGTTCAGTCTTCAGAATAGCAGTCACATCTGGGGTGCAAGGAGGGAGAGAGATTAAATGGGAAACTTGAGTTGCTCTGTGATGTTTTCTTACACAGAGATATAAAACAAATGTGGCAAGAAGTCAGCATCTTGTTACACGTATACATTTGAAATTTCACATGATTAAAAATAGTTTTAATTTTACTGTTAATTTTTACTACTAAAAAAGGAATCACTTGGAAAGCTCATTAAAACCTAATGAATCAGAGTCTGCATTTTAACAGGCTCCCTGGGTGATGCCCGTGTAAACCAAGGTGTGAGTACTCCTGATCCAGGGTAAAAGCATGACTTTCCTGTATTGTCATGGATCTGATACTCTCCCTCAACCCAGAGAAAGCTGAGGACCCCCTCAACTAAATTCCTCCATTTAGCAGATAATTTTTAATTTTCACTCAGCAGAAATACTCATATACTGTTTGTTTAAAGAGAAGTTGCCAGTATCGTAATGTGAGGTTTCAGAGGTACCCTTCTTAGTAAGTGTAGGCAGCTCAGCTGGTTGGCAAGTGTATCGTGTCCCCCAGAACACCCCTCTCAATGGCCTGCAGGCCATGGGTCATCTCCCCACTGCAAGGCCCAGCCACAGGCAGCTCCCAGAGGCTCCATGAAGGTTATGTTTCACTGCTGTGGGAGGGTCACCACACGGCACATGAGTCCCTCTGTGACCAGGTCCTGATGTACCACTGGCAGCATGGTCACGCTGTGGGAAGGCTGTAGAGGATCACACACTGCTTCAGATGGCAACGCAGTATTTGAGCTCTGAAGATAGTATTACAGGGAAAAGATTTCTTCCAAATTCTATCAAAATAGAAATCACAGGAATGTTTCCAACCACCATCCAGCCATCTGCATTTCTATCATTCTCATCTTGCCTGACTCCAAAAGATAAATGAACCGGCTACAGAATGTTACACAGCACTGGCAGCTTGTGACTCAGCAGGATCAAAACAGTTTCAACTGGGCCCTCCAGGCCACTTTAGTCACTTAGAATTCATCTCCCAATTTTCTTAATGTTTATTTATTTTGAGAGAGCAAGCGAGCGAGAGAGCACAAGCAGGGGAGGGGCAGAGAGAGAGAGTGAATTCTAAGCAGGTTCTATGCTGTCAGCACAGAGCCCAACATGGGGCTTGATCTCACAGACTGTGAGATCATGACCTGAGCCATAACCGAGAGTCAGAGGCTTAACCGGCCGAGCCACCCAGGCACCCCTAGCCAGGCATTTATTGATGGAAATTTGATTACTTCATTTTTGTTATAAAAATGCTACACTTGGTATTTTCATAAATATTTGAGCACTGGGTATTTATGCAGAACACAGTCTGGGAAGGGGGATGAATCTTGGAAGGGATATTTATGAACACTGACAAATTTTAGTTGTTCACAAAATACAAACAATGTACACATGTATTAATTTCCCCTTCTCTTCACCAAAATTTCCAATCTGAAAGTGAAATTTTATTTCATCATTGATGTAATCTGCACTCATTGTTCCTCCTCTGTGACATGTGTTTGCCCATCGTCATGATTCATAGAGACTTCACATACTCCGTGGAGGATGCAGAAGGGCTGTAGGTCAGATGCGAGGCCAACTTAGCTGCAGAATAAAGACTACTCTAGACAACCCCAGGGCACTTACATGTAACCTCAAAAGCAGCAAACAGATCAGCAACCCATTAGTTTCCTGCCAGAAAAACTACAAAAACAGGCACAGCCCTCTGCACTGGAGAAGGGCAGGGAGCACTCTACACTGGGCAGGGACAGGGAGCACTCTGCACAGGGGAAGGGCAGGAAGCACTCTCCACTGGAGAAGGGCAGGGGAGTGCTCTTAACCGGGGAAGGGCAGGGAACACTCTGTACTGTGGCAGGGGAGGGAGCACTCTGCACTCTGCAGGGGAGCATTCCACACTGGGGAAGGGCAGGGAGCACTCCACACTGGGGAAGGACTGGGAGCACTCCACACTGGGGAAGGACAGGGAGCACTCCTTACTGGTGAAGGGACGGGGAGCATTCTGCACTGGGGAAGGGACAGGGAGCACTCTGCACTGGGGAAGGGATGGGGAGCATTCCGCACTGGGAAAGGGACGGGGAGCATTCCGCACTGGGAAAGGGACGGGGAGCATTCCGCACTGGGGAAGGGATGGGGAACAGTCTGTACTGGGGAAGGGATGGGGAGCATTCCGCACTGGGGATGGGACGGGGAGCAGTCCACACTGGGGAAGGGACAGGGAGCAGTCCGCACTGGGGTAGGGCAGCACAGATGGAGGAGCCCTGCATCCTTCCTCTAAGTCCCAACCTACTCGGGCTGCTCAGCTGACATCCTTACTCTGCTCCCCATATATCTTCCAGGTCTCCTGTCCCATACTCAGACCCCCACACCACTGCCTGCCTGCTCATTTCTCTCCCTCCTGACCCCAGGGATGCCCTCCTGCTGCACATCTTCCCCCAACCTCCAGGCCCCAAGGATATCCAGTGTGAGTGGGATGGGAGGGGAGGGTGGGACAGGTATGGTCAGGGTGAGGTCACGGTGAATGTGGTCAG
>NC_064818.1:84998657-85030625 GCF_023721935.1 Panthera uncia | reverse complement strand
GCGTGCAGAAATGAGGAAGTCGGACACACTCGGCCCGCATCCGACCAGGGTGAAGCGGGAGGAAACACAACCCGGGCTGTGGTGGAGCCTGAGTAATGCTTCTGAGATGAATTAATGGGTGAATGAGGAACTTCCAAGGGAGTTTAATGACATCTCTCTTAGAAATGAAGATAATGAAAGACCCCGGGGCCTGGGTTCTCTCCCCACTCTGGTCTCGCTGACGTCCCATGGCCAGCACACTGTCATCAGGTCCTAGGGCATGCCGCTTCTTCTGTCTCAGCAGGAGCTTGGGGGCCCAGGCTGCAAGGAACCCCACCTGTGTTGAAGGAGAGAGATGCACGTTGGGCCCCCTGGAAACCCCTCAGTGCCCCCACGGTCTCTGGGCCCTGCTGTGTCACTGCACCCTGAAGCCAGAACATCAGACAAGAACAGGACGGGATGAGCTGGGGCCACCCTCCCACCCTTTCTGCTCAGGCCCCCTGCAGCCGACTGAGACAAGGTGCTAGAAGGACCCTGTGGGCAGCCACAAAAAGAAACCCAAATAAAACTCCAGGACCCTCCCTGGACTCCACGTCCACCCACAAGAAGATTCCAGTCTAAGGAGCAACTTTGAAGGGACAGCTGAATCCCCTAATGTCTAAGCCTGGACACAGGAGTGAGGGTCACGGACTCGTGGAGAGGTGGCTCTCAGGGTCTTTAAATGTAGGCGCTGGCCAGAGCAGAGCCCTGGGCATAAGAGTACAGCAGGAACAGCAGCGCAGGCGCCAAGGCGCAGAGGTGCACACCGGCGGGGTTCAGGGGCGTGTCCTCCTCCTCAGGGCCCTGTTCCGGTTCCCCAGCGTCATCATACTCCTCCTCCAGGGCCAGATTCAGGGACACTCTGGGCCTCTCATCTTTCTCCCCCAGGGGAACAACTCCGATGTCCTCATAAACACCCTCTGAGGGCAGACTCCCCAACATTCTGGAACCTGCAAAGGACATGCCACAGCTTCTAGGACAGGCACTCTCACAGTCTGGGCCCACCCGCTGCTGGACCCGTGGGGTGTCTCACGCGTGCCCACCCAGAGCCACGTCCCAGATAGCCGGGCAGTTAGCCCTACTACGCAGATGACATGGGGAATCGGGATACCCCTGGGGCCCTGTCCTCACACCCAGGCACCCCTCAGAAGCGGAGCAGGGCCCAGGGTCCCCTGACCCCAACTACTCCTGGGCCCATGAGTGTCACTGAGAAGTTGCCATGCAGCAGGGTTCCAGGTGGGACCTGGCAGAAAGGGCCTGTGATGGGCTGGGGTCTCCAAGTATGCCCCCAACCTCCCTCCCCCACAGTCCTGTGTCACCCGCCCCGGCCACACCCACCTACCCTGGCAGACTCTCCTTCCACGGAACCACTGAACCCCCAGGACCAGGGAGATGATGACCAGGAGGGTGGCCAGGACAAGACAAAAGGTCATGGGCAGGTTCCCGGCCTTGAGGGCAGTTGGAGGGGTGAGGGGGGCGCCTGTGAGGACAGTGAGAGGTGGGGTCTCCCCTGTGTGTCTGTGCTGCCTGGGGTATTGTGACCTTGGGCCTGGGCCACCTGAACCTTTCAGGGAGGGGGAGGGCGCCCAAAGGAGATGGCCCTAGTGCTCCTCCCCCAGAGATGGCCCAGAGGTCACAAGGCTGAGGTCACAGGGCCAGGGTCAGGAGGGAGGGGGGAGGCCACAGTGTTCCAGGGTCAAATGCCCCCAGTGGGTAAAAGAAAGAACCCAGAGGAAGGAAAAAGGCATTGAAATCCAAGAGGCACAGAGAACTCCCTTCAGACATAACTTGAATCGATCTTCTGCACGACATATCATAGTGAAACTGGCAAAATACAAGGATAAAGAGAAAATTCTGAAAGCAGCAAGGGATAAACGTGCCCTCACATATAAAGGGAGACCTATAAGACTCGTGACTGATCTCTCTTTTGAAACTTGGCAGGCCAGAAAGGATTGGCAGGAGATCTTCAATGTGATGAACAGAAAAAATATGCAGCCAAGAATCCTTTATCCAGCAAGTCTGTCATTTAGAATAGAAGGAGAGATAAAGGTCTTCCCAAACAAACAAAAACTGAAGGAATTCGTCACCACTAAACCAGCCCTACAAGAGATCCTAAGGGGGATCCTGTGAGACAAAGTACCAGAGACATCACTACAAGCATAAAACATACAGACATCACAATGACTCTAAACCCATATCTTTCTATAATAACACTGAATGTAAATGGATTAAATGTGCCAACCAAAAGACATAGGGTATCAGAATGGATAAAAAAACAAGACCCATCTATTTGCTGTCTACAAGAGACTCATTTTAGATCTGAGGACACCTTTAGATTGAGAGTGAGGGGATGGAGAACTATTTATCATGCTACTGGAAGCCAAAAGAAAGCTGGAGTAGCCATACTTATATCAGACAAACTAGACTTTAAATTAAAGGCTGTAACAAGAGATGAAGGGCATTATATAATAATTACAGGGTCTATCCATCAGGAAGAGGTAACAATTATAAATGTCTATGCACCGAATACCGGAGCCCCCAAATATATAAAACAATTACTCACAAACATAAGCGACCTTATTGATAAGAATGTGGTAATTGCAGGGGACTTTAACACTCCACTTAGAGAAATGGATAGATCATCTAGACACACGGTCAATAAAGAAACAAGGGCCCTGAATGACACCTTGGATCAGATGGACTTGACAGATATATTTAGAACTCTGCATCCCAAAGCAACAGAATATACTTTCTTCTCGAGTGCACATGGAACATTCTCCAAGATAGATCATATACTGGGTCACAAAACAGCCCTTCATAAGTATACAAGAATTGAAATTATACCATGCATACTTTCAGACCACAATGCCATGAAGCTTGAAATCAACCATAGGAAAAATTCTGGAAAACCTCCAAAAGCATGGAGGTTAAAGAACACCCTACTAAAAGAATGAGTGGGTCAACCAGGCAATTAGAGAAGAAATTTAAAAATATATGGAAACAAACGAAAATGAAAATACAACAATCCAAACGCTTTGGGACGCAGCGAAGGCAGTCCTGAGAGGAAAATACATTGCAATCCAGGCCTATCTCAAGAAACAAGAAAAATCCCATATACAAAATCTAACAGCACACCTAAAGGAAATAGAAGCAGAACAGCAAAGGCAGCCTAAACCCAGCAGAAGAAGAGAAATAATAAAGATCAGAGCAGAAATAAACAATATAGAATCTAAAAAAACTGTAGAGCAGATCAATGAAACCAAGAGTTGTTTTTTTGAAAAAATAAACAAAATTGACAAACCTCTAGCCAGGCTTCTCAAAAAGAAAAGGGAGATGACCCAAATAGATAAAATCATGAATGAAAATGGAATTATTACAACCAATCCCTCAGAGATACAAACAATTATCAGGGAATACTATGAAAAATTCTATGCCAACAAATTGGACAACCTGGAAGAAATGGACAAATTCCTAAACACCCACACTCTTCCAAAACTCAATCAGGAGGAAATAGAAAGCTTGAACAGACCCATAACCAACGAAGAAATTGAATCAGTTATCAAAAATCTCCCAACAAATAAGACTCCAGGACCAGATGGCTTCCCAGGGGAGTTCTACCAGACGTTTATAGCAGAGATAATACCTATCCTTCTCAAGCTATTCCAAGAAATAGAAAGGGAAGGAAAACTTCCAGACTCATTCTATGAAGCCAGTATTACTTTGATTCCTAAACCAGACAGACACCCAGTAAAAAAAAGAGAACCACAGGCCAATATCCCTGATGAATATGGATGCAAAAATTCTCAATAAGATACTAGCAAATCGAATTCAACAGCATATAAAAAGAATTATTCACCATGATCAAGTGGGATTCATTCCTGGGATGCAGGGCTGGTTCAACATTCGCAAATCAATCAACGTGATACATCACATTAATAAAAGAAAAGATAAGAACCATATGATCCTGTCAATCGATGCAGAAAAGGCCTTTGACAAAATTCAGCACCCTTTCTTAATAAAAACCCTTGAGAAAGTCGGGATAGAAGGAACATACTTAAACATCATAAAAGCCATTTATGAAAAGCCCACAGCTAACATCATCCTCAATGGGGAAAAACTGAGAGCTTTTTCCCTGAGATCAGGAATACGACAGGGATGCCCACTCTCACCGCTGTTGTTTAACATAGTGTTGGAAGTTCTAGCATCAGCAATCAGACAACAAAAGGAAATCAAAGGCATCAAAATTGGCAAAGATGAAGTCAAGCTTTCACTTTTTGCAGATGACATGATACTATACATGGAAAATCCGATAGACTCCACCAAAACTCTGCTAGAACTGATACATGAATTCAGCAAAGTTGCAGGATACAAAATCAATGTACAGAAATCAGTTGCAATCTTATACAGTAATAATGAAGTAACAGAAAGACAAATAAAGAAACTGATCCCATTCACAAGTGCACCAAGAAGCATAAAATACCTAGGAATAAATCTAACCAAAGATGTAAAAGATCTGTATGCTGAAAACTATAGAAAGCTTATGAAGGTAATTGAAGAAGATATAAAGAAATGGAAAGACATTCCCTGCTCATGGATTGGAAGAATAAATATTGTCAAAATGTCAATACTACCCAAAGCTATCTACACATTCAATGCAATCCCAATCAAAATTGCACCAGCATTCTTCTCGAAACTAGAACAAGCAATCCTAAAATTCATATGGAACCACAAAAGGCCCCAAATAGCCAAAGTAACTTTGAAGAAGAAGACCAAAGCAGGAGGCATCACAATCCCGGACTTTAGCCTCTACTACAAAGCTGTAATCATCAAGACAGCATGGTATTGGCACAAAAACAGAGACATAGACCAATGGAATAGAATAGAAACCCCAGAACTAGACCCACAAACATATGGCCAACTAATCTTTGACAAAGCAGGAAAGAACATCCAATGAAAAAAAGACAGTCTCTTTAACAAATGGTGCTGGGAGAACTGGACAGCAGCATGCAGAAGGTTGAAACTAGACCACTTTCTGGGGCGCCTGGGTGGCGCAGTCGGTTAAGCCTCCGACTTCAGCCAGGTCACGATCTCGCGGTCCGTGAGTTCGAGCCCCGCGTCAGGCTCTGGGCCAATGGCTCGGAGCCTGGAGCCTGTTTCCGATTCTGTGTCTCCCTCTCTCTCTGCCCCTCCCCCGTTCATTCTCTGTCTCTCTCTGTCCCAAAAATAAATAAAAAACGTTGAAAAAAAAATTAAAAAAAAAAAAAGAAAAGAAACTAGACCACTTTCTGACAGCATTCACAAAAATAAACTCAAAATGGATAAAGGACCTGAATGTGAGACAGGAAACCATCAAAACCCTAGAGGAGAAAGCAGGAAAAGACCTCTCTGGCCTCAGCTGTAGCAATCTCTTACTCGACACATCCCCAAAGGCAAGGGAATTAAAAGCAAAAATGAATTACTGGGACCTTATGAAGATAAAAATCTTCTGCACAGCAAAGGAAACAACCAACAAAACTAAAAGGCAACCAACGGAATGGGAAAAGATATTTGCAAATGACATATCAGACAAAGGGCTAGTATCCAAAATCTATAAAGAGCTCACCAAACTCCACACCCGAAAAACAAATAACCCAGTGAAGAAATGGGCAGAAAAAATGAATAGACACTTCTCTGAAGAAGACATCCGGGTGGCCAACAGGCACATGAAAAGATGCTCAACGTCGCTCCTCATCAGGGAAATACAAATCAAAACCACACTCAGATATCACCTCACACCAGTCAGAGCGGCCAAAATGAACAAATCAGGAGACTATAGATGCTGGAGAGGATGTGGAGAAACGGGAACCCTCTTGCACGGTTGGTGGGAATGCAAATTGGTGCAGCCACTCTGGAAAACAGTGTGGAGGTTCCTCAGAAAATTAAAAATAGACCTACCCTATGACCCAGCAGTAGCACTGCTAGGAATTTACCCAAGGGATACAGGAGTACTGATGCATAGGGGCACTTGTACCCCAATGTTTATAGCAGCACTCTCAACAATAGCCAAATTATGGAAAGAGCCTAAATGTCCATCAACTGATGAATGGATAAAGAAATTGTGGTTTATATACACAATGGAGTACTACATGGCAATGAGAAAGAACGAAATATGGCCCTTTGTAGCAACGTGGATGGAACTGGAGAGTGTGATGCTAAGTGAAATAGGCCATACAGAGAAAGACAGATACCATATGTTTTCACTCTTATGTGGATCCTGAGAAACTTAACAGCAACCCATGGGGGAGGGGAAGGAAAAAAAAAAAAGAGGTTAGAGTGGGAGAGAGCCAAAGCATAACAGACTCTTAAAAACTGAGAACAAACTGAGGGTTGATGGGGGGTGGGAGGGAGGGGAGGGTGGGTGATGGGTATTAAGGAGGGCACCTTTTGGGATGAGCACTGGGTGTTGTTTGGAAACCAATTTGACAATAAATTTCATATATTTAAAAAAAAAAAAAAAAGAAAGACCCCAGAGAAGTGGCTGGGCCTGCTGTCCTTCCCCATGGTTCTCCGCCCAGGCTAGCACAAGAGGACAGAGTGGGCGGTCCTGACCCTCCTGACCCTGGCCTGATCAGCCTAAAGAGTGGCTGGCTGCGGCCCTGGCACGCACCGGAGACTGCCCCTCTGTGCAGAGCCCACTGCAGGACCCCTCTGGGTCGGGGCCAGACAAGAGGGCGTGACCTGAGCCCTGAGAGAGAGCACACCTACCTGATGTCCATCCCAGTGCTGGTGGCCGAACCGTGGTCCCCCTGTCACCTGCAGGAGAAATGGGAGGGACTCCCAGGAAGAGAGGCAGCCGCAGCCCTGGGCAGCCCAGACACTCCACCCACACCCTCAGGAAGTGTCCCAGCCCCACTCAGCCTGAGCCCAGCATGGCATGGGACAGCCGCAGAGGCAGCCGGAGGGACCCAGCACAGGGACGGCCTCAGGGCCATGTTCTGGGTGGGGAGACCCCCTCCCCAGCCCCAGGCAAACCCTCCCACCCACCTGTGCCCCCTCCCCTCCCCACTCACGGGAGCAGTGCACGCCCGCGTCCTCCTTGTGCCCGCAGTCTCCGAGTCCCCACGGCTCTGCGGGGCAGTTCCACAGAGACGCCTCGCTGCCCCGGCACCCCACCTCGTCCAGCCACACGGGCCCTGAGCCTGGGCCAAAGGCGGCCCCGGCAAGGGCACCCACAGCTGGGCCACAGCCCAGCTGGCGGCATACCACCTCCGCGTCTGCCAGGTCCCAGGAATCGTCACACACGGTGCCCCAGGAGCCAGCGTGCCAGAGCTCCACGCGGCCCGAGCAGCTGTCCTTGCCTCCACGCACACGCAGCATGCC
This sequence comes from Panthera uncia, assembly GCF_023721935.1. Taxonomy (NCBI): domain Eukaryota; kingdom Metazoa; phylum Chordata; class Mammalia; order Carnivora; family Felidae; genus Panthera; species Panthera uncia. The sequence continues at coordinate 85,023,248 of NC_064818.1, read as the reverse complement.
CTCCCCTGGAAGAGGGGGCTGCGGTCACTGCAGGGCAGGACCGAGGTGAAGAGTGCACAGGGAGGCGGACAGAAGGGTACCTGGGCAGCTGTGGGCGGATGAGCAGTTGGTCTCCCCAGAATCCTGTGTCATTTTTTCTGACAATCCTATGGGATTAAACAGCGACCATCCCTCTGTAAACACCCTGAAAGCTTCAGAATGAAGTGTGTGGAACCTGAGTGAACTCCAGGCCCTAAGTCACGGATCAATGGCAGCCTTGCAGGTGACTTGTCAAAAACCGCCAGAGACCCACCTGCACAGGTGACCCAAGCTTCCTCTCCATGGGCACAGGAGCGTGGGTGCCATGGTGCCGAGGGGCATTGCCACAGTGTGGAGTTTCTCAGCTTGCGACACTCGATGTTGTCCAGCCAGGAGGTGCCCAAGCCAGTGTGGACAGGCCTGTTCTCTAGCCAGCCCTGCTCCCCACAGCCCAGCTGCTTGCAGATGATGGACAAGGAGATGTCTTTCAGGGCATTACTGCACACGGCACCCCACGTCCCATTGTAGAACACATCAAGCCACCCAGCACACTGGTGGGTGCCACCTCGCAGCCTCAGGGCCACTGACCCTGGAAGACAAAAGCAGTCAGGCCAGGAGAAATCTCCAAAGGATGACGCCAAAATGAGAGGGTCCCAGCACTAAAATCAATGCTGCTCAGGGGCATCGAACCCAGTGAGCCCCTAGCAAGAACCTTAAATCAGTCATGTGTCCCCGTGGCAACCTCCCACCCCAAGGATGCAGGTATCGGTTAATCTCAGGTGATCATTTAACTGCCAGCTGTAACATCTTAGCAGTTGTCACCTGATTGTCCAGAAATCCACCCTTGGAAATCATTCAAAAAAGAATAATCTTTTGCACAAGATGATCAATTTAGCAGTGATTATAAAAAGTTTTTTTTAAAAAACAGCAAAACTAAAAGGCAACTGACAGATGGGAGAAGATATTTGCAAATGACATATCGGATAAAGGGTTAGTATCCAAAATTTATAAAGAATTTATCAAACTCAACACCCAAAAAACAAATAATCCAGTGAAGAAATGGGCAAAAGACATGAATAGACACTTCTCCAAAGAAGACATCCAGATGGCCAACTGACACATGAAAAAATGTTCAACATCACTCGTCATCAGGGAAATACAAATTAAAACCGCAATGAGATACCACCTCACAGCTGTCAGAATGACTAACAACTCAGGCAACAACACATGTTGGCGAGGATGCGGACAAAGAGGATCTCTTTTGCATTGTTGGTGGCAATGCAAGCTGGTGCAGCCACTCTGGAAAACAGTATGGAGGTTCCTCAAAAAACTAAAAATAGAACTACGCTACCACCCAGCAATTGCACTACTAGGCATTTATCCACGGGATACAGGTGTGCTGTTTGAAGGGACACATGCACCCCCATGTTTATAGCAGTGCTATCAACAATAGCCAAAGTATGGAAAGAGCCCAAATGTCCATCAATGGATGAACAGATAAAGAAGATGTGGTTTAGCGGTGCCTGGGTGGCTCAGTCGTTTAAGCGTCCAACTTCAGCTCAGGTCATGATCTCACGGTTCGTGGGTTCGAGCCCCGCGTCGGGCTCTGTGCTGACAGCTCAGAGACTGGAGCCTGTTTCAGATTCTGTGTCTCCCTCTCTCTCTGCCCCTCCCCTGTTCACACTCTGTCTCTGTCTCAAAAATAAATAAACATTAAAATAAAAAAGAAGGTGTGGTATATATATACTATAGAGTATTCCTTGACAATCAAAAAGAATGAAATCTTGCCATTTGCAACTACGTGTGTGGAACTGGAGGGTATTATGCTAAGTGAAATTAGTCAGAGAAAGACAAAAATCATACGACTTCACTCATATGAGGACTTTAAGAGACAAAACCGATGAACGTAAGGGAAGGGAAACAAGAATAATATAAAAACAGGGAGGGGGACAAAACGTAAGAGACTCATAAATATGGAGAACAAACTGAGGGTTACGGGAGGGGTTGTGGGAGGGGGATGGGCTACATGGGTAAGGGGCACTAAGGAATCTGCTCCGGAAATCATTGTTGCACTCTATGCTAACTAATTGGATGCAAATTTTTAAAAATAAAAAATTAAAATAAAAGCAAAAAAAAAAGTAACGAGTGCAGAGTTCCATGTTTGGAGACAGCAGCAGCTCCGGCTGGTCAGGGCCCAAGCCCTCAAGTAGAGTAATCTCCACAACAGTGTGACGAAGCAATGAGACTATAATATCACCAATAATAAAGGATTTGATAGCCCTTTAAAATTATGTTTTGAATGTCTGATACATCAAAAATACCTCCACAGGATAAATGGAGACAGTAAGATATGAATTGCATGTGACAGAGTCATAACCAATTAAAATTTAAATAACCTTTAAAAAACAAAAACACTTGAAGGAAGTACATCCATGACAGATTACCAACATGTCCACAAAGGTCTCCTGCCTGTACCCACAGCCCTAGAAAGGAGTCTGTGTCCCCACCCCCCTGACTCTGGGCTGCCCTGGGACTTCAGCCAACTGACCACATGGGGTAAGAGCAACCCTCGCTCCTTCCAGGCCTGGGCTTCCCATGCGCCTCGTCTGCTTCTGCTCTCGATTTGGGAACACTGCTTCCGTGTTGAATTGTGACAGAAACAGAGCGTTCCCCCACCCCTGCCCGCAGCCAGTCCCCAGCAGCAGAGTCCTATCAGTCGGCAGGTGACCAGCAGCCTGAGGGAGCCCATGAGACAAGGCGGAGGAGAACTGCAGGCACAATGGCCACTTGGAATGTACATCCGAGCACGTAGGACCGGTGTAGACGCTAAGCCAATCAGTGATGTGCACGGTACCTGGAAACTCTCCCAGAATTCATGAGAAAGAGCAGACTCCCCAAAAGATAATGAATAAAAAGGATGGAGAAGAGGTAGAATGATGAGCCCAAGTGTTACTTTAAAAGAAACAGGACGATTGAAATGAATGCAATCATCTGAGACACAGTTGAGGGAACGGCTGAAATCACTGAGAAGAAACCACACCTGAATGCTCACCCCCGCCCTGGAGGGGAGCCTGAAGACATCCCGGGGAGGCTGCCCTGTACACACCCCTCCCAGGCTCCCCAGTGACCGCAGAACCCTGTCCCTCAAGAATGGTCACACCCAGACAAGACCAACGTAAGGAACCTCAGATATGCACAAGCTGAAAAGCAAAGACCCTCCAAACACCACCTTTCCTGCAGCTCACGGAAACACGGGCCAGGAGCTGGGGGGAGAACCCTCCCGCACAAATGTGAGACGAGCCTGTGAGCAGCGGGGAGACCTGGCTGTGCCCCGCCCCGGCCCGCAGCAACGTGGCAGCAAGAGGACGGTGCAGTACACGGTGGGGGCCCCATTCGGGAAGGGGTCAGTAGGGTCTGCGGAAGGCCCACGGAAGCCCCGCGGAAGTCCCGTGGAAGGCCACGTAAGGCCCACGGAAGCCCGTGGAAGCCCACAGAAGGCCTGGGCGCACAAAGACAGTGCACCGCTCGATACCCAGCCGCCCCGAGAAGACGCCCAACTACCGACCTGAGCAGACGACGCCGGCGTCCTCCTTGTGCCCGCAGTCCCGCGGGCCCCGGCCCCCCGACGGGCACCTCCACAGCGCAGACTCGTGGCCCCTGCAGCCCAGCTCGGCCATCCAGATGCGCCCCGCCCCGGCACCGAAGGGCGCGGCGCCCAGGGCGCGGAGGGCGCGGCCGCAGCCCAGCTGCCGGCAGACCACCTGGGCGTCCCGCAGGTCCCAGCCGTCGTCACACACGGTGCTCCAGTCGCCCCCGTGCAACACCTCCACGCGCCCCGCGCAGCGGTGCGGCCCCGCGACCAGTCGCACACGCCGGCTCCCTGCGGAGACACCGCGTCAGGGCGGCGGGCCCAGGGGCCGAGGGGCGGGCACCCCGGGCCTCACTCACCCGAACACACGACGCCCGCGTCCCGCGTGGCCCCCGCGGGCACCAGCGGGGACGCGGACACGTTGCACTGGGTCAGGCGGGTCTCAGTGCCCAGACAGCGCGCGCGGCTCAGCCCCACAGGGAGCGCCCCGCGCCCAGGCGCCGACGCGTCGTACGCCCGGTCGGCCTGTCCGCACCCGAGCTGCCTGCACACCACGCGGGCGCCACGCAGGTCCCACGCGTCGTCCAGGACGCGGCCCCACACCCCGTTCAGGGAGACCTCCACGCGACCATCGCAGCGGCTCTGTCCGTCCCTCAGCCTCAGGGCGTGGGGGAGACCTGGGGAGACCGGCGGGCGAGACAGGGTGTCGGGGGAGGGGCCCTGCGCCTGCAAAGGGGAGAGGACCACCCCTCCCCGCAGGACCCCTCCCACTCCCAGCCTCCAGCACCCACCTGAGCAGACTGCGGTGGCTGCGTTTCCCGGGGCACAGACCCCGGCCCCCAGGGTAGTTACTGGGCAATTCCATAAGTAGGGCTCTGTCCCCACACAGTGAAACACATCAGGCCAGATGGGAGCGTCCCCGACCCCAAAGTGGCCTCCTCGGGGTGTGGCCACCGCGCTGCCACAGTTGAGCTGGTGGCAGAGGACGGTGGCATCCGCTAAGTCCCAGTGGGCAGCACAGAGGGGTGCCCAGGCCCCCTGCACCTGGAGCTCCACGCGTCCCTCACAGCTGCTGCTGCCGTTAACCAGCTGGAACTCTAAAGAGGGGGCTAGGGGTCAGCGCCTCCCTCACCCGCAGACCCAGCTTGGGGCAGTTTCTTCCGGTTGCACCCAGTGTGGTGACCACAGAGCCAGGCCCTTGCCTCACCAGCCCCCTACCCACCTCAGCCCCCCGCATCCAGATCATGCCTCTCTGCAGATGGGCCTACAGTCTGTGGTATAGCCTTAGTGGGGAACACAGTCCTCTCTTCCCTCCCCCCTGTCCCCCAGAAGCAACACTTCCTAGCCAAGGACACGCACGCCCCCAACTGGCCAGAGGGGCCTTCATGAGCTTAGCTTAGAGCCCCCAGGCGGAGTCATTGAGGGAGGCTGGCAGGGAAGGAGGCAAGGCTGAGCCTCAGATCCCACCCTCCCAGCCTCACCTGAGCACCTGAGCCCGGCGTCCTGGTGGTGCCCACACTGGCGCCCGGGCCCCCGAGGGCAGTGGAACAGCAGAGACTCATTGCCTGCACAACGGAAGGCCTCTGTCCACACGAGCCCAGAGCCCTGGCCGAAGTGGGCCCCCCCCAGGAGTGGACACAGCAGAACCACACTGCAGCTCCCGGCACACCACATGGGCCGTCGCCCGGTCCAGGTCAGCATCACAGACAGTGCCCCAGGTCAGGCCGCGCCTCACTTCCAGACGCCCAGCACAGGGGTGCTCACCGCCCTCCAGCCGGGCTTCCATGTGTCCTGGGGGAGACACAAACTCTCAGTTAGGGATAAGTGTTCTCAGGTGAGCAGTTCAGCCACCTCCCTGGACCACAGGAGACTCTGGCCAGGGTAGACCATCCGGGACCAGGCAGTGGGTCTGCAAGTCCTGGGCAGAAACTGATAGCCAGAGACCCATACACCCTGCACCCAGAACAGAAAAGGGGTCCCTGGTCACTTCCCTGAGGTCAGAGGTCAGAGTCACCTCCTACAGGTGCCCACATGTGTGACATAGCCTCTGCCTGCCCAAGGCAGTGGCATCAAGGTCCTGTATAGTCTTGGAGGCCAGGTCAAGGCACCTCTCTGGCCACAGAACGCTGCCTTCTTAGGGGCACCAAGGAGGCTGGCCTCTCCGTCTCACGTTAGCCTGCCCTAATTCCCAGAACATGGCCAGAATCTGAGGGTCAATTCGCTTGCCCCTTTGAGACAAGACTGGGAGGGGGTGACCACCAGCCACCTTGACTCCTACTGGACACACGATAATCAGAGCACAGATGCTGCAGGACAGTCAGGACCCCACCCCCACCCCCACCCCCACCCCCAGACCCAGGTTTCTGAGCCAGCACACCTCTGCTGGAACATAGGCGCAGACCTGAGCCCACCACACACCCACCGGTGAACCATCCACCAGCACTTCCTGTGCCCTCTCCTCTAGGCCTCTGTCTGCAACAACCCTGAGCTAGAGAGCATCGGATCTTCCCAGCACAGTGCCTTCCTCCCTGCCTTCCCTCGCCTACCCAGCCCGCTTTTAGTCCCTCTGGAACAGCAGGCTGCACAGGCATCAAGAGGGGGACACACTGTGAGATGTGAGGACAGAGCGTCCCCCAAGGGTCTGCACCGCCCCCCCCCCAAGAGCCTGGCTGTGCCCGGTGGGCCTCACCTGAGCAGACCACCTCGGCATCGTGCTGGAAGTCACAGCCCCTGCGCAGGCGGTTGTTGAGTCTACAGTTCCGGATGGTCGGCTCGGTGCCCCGGCACGTCATATACTTCCCAACGACGCCCACATCCTGGCGGGGAGCCTGAAGTGCAGGCCCACACCCCAGCTCCCGGCAGAACACCGTGGCCTCCTCTTCATGGAGGCCACAGAGGCGATCCACCCCGTTCGCATTCCTGATCTCGGGGAGTCCGGAGCAGGGGCTGCGGCCCTTTACCAGCCGGATCTCCCGAAAAGTGCCATCTGAGAAGCACAGGCCCACATTACAGAAGGCGCCGACTCCACGGGCCCCGTGGTCCTTTGGAGCCCATCACCTGCCCCAGCGACCAGACGTTGCCATCTGGGCAAGCAGCCCCTACCTGGGCCTCCGCCCTGGGCCTGGGTTACAGCCTGAGACCAACCCTGCTCCTTCAAGAAGGTCATCGCTGGCTGAGAGAGCCCTTTCTGGGTGGGAGGTCACAGAGGACCCCTCACTCAGAGGGATCTATGCCTGGTTTAACATTCTGCCATCATTGTCTTGAAAATCTTGTTGTTGAACGAGGATCCCTGCATTTTCCCTTCATCCTGGGCCCATAAACCATGTCATGGGTCAGCTTCAGAGACAGGATGTTGTAAGGGGGCCTCAGGAGCTCCCTGTCACATAAGTGCCCAGAGACAGCAGAAGACCCTCACGACAGACCTCACAGGGAAAGCATTTGCCTCCTGGTCACTTTTGAAATCATGTTTAGATACCTAATGTTAAATACCTATGGTGGGGGGTGGAGGTGGGGTAGGGACAGGGGTGTCAGGCCCTCAGGCATCTAGAAGACAAGGTGTCTCTGACCTCCCCCCCGTCTGTTTCTGCATCTCCACGTTCCCGCATTGCTGTTTTACTTATTTGTTCACTGTTTCTCCCGGGACAGTACAGGCTCCATGCAGCAGGACTTTTGTCTGGTTTATTCACAGCTGCATATGGCCAAGCACCTAGAATAGAGCCTTGCGAATAAGCATCTGTTGGGTGAAAGACGAAGGGCCCCTTACAGGAGTGACCGAGTCATGAGAGACTGGAACCATGACAGGTCAGCATGGTCCAGTGCCCTGGGAGGAGCCCCCCACCTCCGCCACAGAGCCACCAGACCCTCTCTCCACCCCTCCCCCAGGCCCGCCCACCTCCTCCTCCTCCCCCCCCCCCCCCCGGCCCCCCCGATTCCCCCCCCCCCCCCCCCCCCCCCAGGCCTACACACCTCCTCCTCCTCCCCTCCTCCCCCAGACCCGGCTCCTCCTCCCCCTGCACTAGACCCTCTCTCCCCCTCTCCACCAAGCCCTCCTCCCCCTCCTCCCCCAGACTCACCCTCCTCCTCCTCTTCCCCCTCCTGTTCAGACTTACTCGCACACAGAGCGACCACCACCCACTCATGGGGACACTCGGTCTGTGTCCAGGCCCCGAGGCTGCACTCCCAGAGGGAGGGCTCGTCACCACTGCAGGACACGTTGTGGAGCCAGGGCCGCACCATCTCCCCGGGCAGTGGGACGTACTTGGGGGCTCCCACAGCATGTCCACAGCCCAGCTGCCTGCAGACCACGGATGCCTCTGCCAACGTCCACTCCTGGTTGCACACATGTCCCCACTGCCCATCGTGTAGGACTAGCACCACTCCGTCGCAGGGACTGTGTCGGTACGCCAGCCTCAGGTCTCTTGGTCCACCTACGGAAGAACAGGCCAGCCTCAGAGGGGCCCGGAACCAGTTCGCGGGGTGGAGCGTGAGCCAGCGCCCGCTGGGAGGTAGGAAGACTCCTGCGTTTGCCTGGGGCCACTTCCAAGGCCTTGCTGCGAGGCCTCAGCACAAAGCCAGGTCCCCCTACCCCCACCCCCAATACTCACAGTCCAGAAAGGTGATGGGGTGGAGTCACATGGAAACCCTCCTACTGCCCCCACGCAGCCCTGCATCCTCACCTCCACAGACCCCCTTCCCTCCCTCCAGGACCACGGCCTCTGCTCCCCTCCCGAGCCCTCTGAGGCCCCCACGATGTGGGTGACCCCCACCCTCTTGGCAAGGAAGTGCCCTTGTGTTCCGCTGCCTGGAAGCGGGGTGGCTCTGCCAGGCCACCCCTCCCCACCCCCAATCTTTTCTCCAGTGCAGTAGAGGCACTGGGGCCCCTGACTCTCTGTTTCCTGCCTCACCGGCCGGCCACCTGCCCTTCCAGTTACAATCTCTAGGCCGGCCTCCTCAGGTCTCAGGGTCTCAGCAGCTCCCTGGACCTGAACTTAGACCAACAGGACCTCCCCACCAGGGCCACGGATGCACTTCCTCAACCATGCCCCTTCTAGGCCCTGCGCCCTGGTTCTCTCTGCACAGCCTCTCCCCATCACAGCCCCTTGGTCCTCACAATCCCATCCACAGCTGGTGCAGAAGAAACACAACAGCAGCCATGAAGAAGTCTTGCACACAGTCCCAGCCTGGGCCACCCCAGACCACCTCCAGTGCCCACCCTGAACTCATGTGAGGAGGGGACAGAGCGCAGGCTCCCACATATAGGTCCAGAGAAAGGCATGCCCCTCTCACTGCCCCTCTCACCGCCCCGTGATGGTTGTCATTCACCGCTGGCAACCTCCCCCACAGCTTCCTCACACCCTGCCGGCCTGTTCTTCTGCAGACGTAAACGTGCACACATATCTGCATCTTTAACACAAAACGGGATCCCCTCCAGCGTTCCCACACCGCTCCCGCCAGACAGCATCACTGCCCACAGATTCCTGCCACCAGCACCCGGGATGCCCCTACTGTCCAGCCCTGAGGTCACCCCCTTGCTGGACTCTGGATCGGCCTGCCCAACAGAGTGTTCTTCCATCAGCTTCCAGAGCACTGGACACCGACTGCTACCCTCTCCTGTCTCTCTGCCCCACTCACATGCGTGCACGTACTCGCACACACATGCACACTCTCACACTCTCTGACACTATCACACACGCATGCACGCACTCACACATGTGCATGCTCTCATATACTCTCTGACACACTATCACACATATGCATGCATGCACTCACTCACTCTGACACTCACACACACATGCTATCACACACTCTCTGACACTATCACTATCACCCACATGCACGCTCTCACACACTCCCTACCACACACACACACACACACACACACACGCTCTCACACCCTCTCTGACACATACTATCACACACTCACCCAGAGGCTCCGCGTTACTGTATGCAGTACCCCCAGGGGTCATTCTGTCACGTCCAGCCTCTCTGTGCTGTTCCACCTGACAGAACCCCTCTCTACAGGCTCCTGCCCATGATTCTGCCTCTTGTCTTCTAGACCCGGCAGCCCTCACACCCCTGGGCCCCCTCCCCAGGTTGTTGCCACTCCCTGGAACAGTGAGTGAGCTGGGGATCACCCTCAATGCCAGGTGCAGCCAGCTTTCACACTCCCCCAACAGCACCCCAGCCCCAGGGACAGGGGTGGAACAGCCCTTCTGCTGGACCTATCAGCACCTCATGTCCATCGGGGTCACTGGGACCAGACGCTAGCCATGCCCCCTCATTCCATCCAGGCTCTGACCCAGCTCCACACCCTGGGTTCACCCTGGAGTTAGGCTCAGTCAGTGTTGGAACAAGAGTCTCTGGGGGTACACAACTTTGGAGCCCACGTGCCCTCCTGCCCTCCTGTGGACGACCCATCCACGTCCAGGCTGAGCAAGAGCCAGAAAGACATCTGGTCACAGCAGGAGATCCCCATACCCCAGGGTCTCAGCTTCTACAGAACCACCACCTCCAGAAGCCTCCATAGATGAAGGAAGGAGAAACTTACCAACAGGGACTGCCCTGAGAGTGAGGAGAAGGGTCCCCAGTCCCAAGGCCCAGAGAGCTGCCTTCATGGCACCGTGACCCCCAGGGCTCAACCAGTTCCTGCTGTTCAACTAGGACAAGAGCAGAGATTTCAGTCCAGAGTGAAATATGCAGAAATAGTAGTCACCAATGGCATCCAGGAACCAGTGGAGACAGCAAGGGCCTTTCCAGAGCATATCAGGGGCCTCAGAAGCCCTGAGCACATGAGCAAGGGCCCCAGGCTGCGGGTTTCCTCTCACACTGATAACTGCTGACAGACCAGGTTCACTCAGACCCAAAATCAAGCAGGTAGTCCAATCTGCCCACAACCGCAGCCGCAAAGCCCTGTGTGCCTCTGCCTTCCACCCAAGCCCAGTGGCTCTGGCTCCCCACCACAGACAGTGACACAATGACAACCAACTTCTGGGGACCAGCAAGGACTGAGTGGGAGCCCCACAGCACCAGGAGAATGAGACAGGCCAGGATAGCCTCACGAAGCCCCTAAAAACTGAACTGTCATTGGAACCAAAGCCACAAAAGGCCAGAACCTACACCCTGAGCTCAAACAGGTGGCTACCTGCCAACCTGGAAAAGTCTCCTAACATCACAACCAAAATTGTCCAAAACACAAGTGAAAATCACTCATCATTTGAAAACATCACACTCAGTGAAAGTTGTCAGACACAAAACACCACCTGTATGACTCCACTGATATGAAACGTCCTGACGAGGCAAATCCACAGACAGGGACAGTGGCTGGGTGGCTGCCAGGGGCTGGAAGGAGGAGAAAATGGAAATGACTGCTGATATATATATATATGGGGTTTCCTTGGGGGAGATGAAGATGCTCTGAAATCAACTAGTGGTGATTGCTGCATAATTCTGAGTATGCTAGAAACTACTGGATTATACACTTTTTTCTAAAATTTTGTGACGTTTATTTATTTTTGAGAGAGAGAGAGAGAATGACAGAGTGAAGAGTAGGGGCAGAGAGAGAGGGAGACACAGAATCTGAAGCAGGCTCCAGGCTCCAAGCTGTCAACACAGAGCCTGACGCAGGGCTCGAACTCACAAACCACAAGATCGTGACCTGAGCCAAAGTTGAACTTGAACTCTCAACTGACTTAGCCACCCAGGCGCCCCTAAAGTTGTTACTTTTTAAAGAACCAAGTGGAGATTATAGAACTGAAAATACAGTAACTGAAGTTGCTTTAAAAAATCACCAAATGATCTCAAGAGTAGAATGGAAATGACAGAGGACAGCATCAGTCAACTTGAAGATAAATAGAATTTACCTAATATAAACAAAAGAGAGAAAACAGACAACAATAATATAGCCTCAGAGACCTCTGGGACAATAACAAAAGACCCATTATTTCTATCAACGGAGATCTGAGAAGTAGGGGAGAGAGGAAAGAATATGAAGAAACAATGGCTGAAAACTTCCCAACACATAAACTTACAGATTCAGGAAGCTGACTAAACTCCAAACAGGATAAATCCAAAGAAATTCACACCAAAACACATCATAATTAACATTCTGAAAACTAAAGATTAAAACAATCCTAAAACCAGCCAAAGAAAAATGATACATCATCTACAGAGAAAAACCAATTAGAATGACAGCAAATTTCTCCTCTGAAATGGAGACCAGTAGGGAGTGAACCAGTTTTTAAGTGCTGAAACAGAGGATGTGTCAAGCCTGAATTCTACGTGTGTGAAACTATCCTGCAGAAATTAAGGGGAAGTAAAGGCATGCTCAAGTGAAGGAAAACTAAAAGAACTTCTTGCTAGCAGACATATTATTACATGATAGTTAAAGAAAACTCTCCAAACAGAAAGAAAATGATAACAAAAAGATGGGGCTTTCAGAAAAGAAAGAAGAACAATGAAATGGATAAAAGTAGGAGTGACTATAACAGACTGTCCTTCACTTTGTGAGTTTCTTCAATCACATTTTATGTTATGACACTACCAGAAGTAGTGCTCAGGGAATACAGAGGAAATACTTAGCACAATTATGAGTTTAAATTGGGAGGGTAAAAACCAAAATTTAAGTAAGGTTTCCATATTTCACCTGAAGTGGTAAAATGTCAACACCAGGAGGCTGTTATAAGTTCCATACAAGGCAACCAATAATAAAATTATACAAAATACAAAAATATTATAAATACATCAAAATAGAAGTCTAAAAAATGTTCACATAACTCACAAGGAGACAAGAGAAAAAGAAACATGTACATGAGAAACAAGGGAACAAATAGAAAATAAAAAGCAAGTGGCAGATATAAGCCCCAACACATCAGTAATAATTTAAATGTAAAGGTTCTAACCACACAAATTAAAAGACAGATGTTGGCAGAGTGAATTTTTTAAAATTGTCCAAATGTGTGCTGATTCAAGAAAAAAACATTTCATGTGAACATTAAACCAAAAAAAGAAGTGGCTATATTGATATCAGACAAAATTTTCAGATAAAAGGAAATTACTAGGAAGAATGGGGGACATTACATAATGAAAAAAGACAAATCCACAATTCTTGGGCACTTCAAGATGCCATTCACAGCAATCAACAGAAACTCAGCAAGGTCTGGAAGAATGGAACAGCAACCAACAGGATCACAGAGCACTTCCTACAACAAAGTCGAATACACATTCGTTTCATGCACACATGGTACATTCACCAAAACTGACTGTATCCTAGGTCACAAAATAAACCTTAACAAGCTTAAAATAATTTAAATCATACAGAATGTTTTCTGACCATAATAGAAAGAAACAAGAACTCAATAACAGAGAGACAATGGAAAAATCTGCAAACACTTGAAAATTAAACACACTTCTAAAAAAGCCATGGCTTAATGATGAAGTCTCAAATGAAATTTTGAAAATACGAAAAAGTGAATAAAAAATGAAAATAACATATCAGAATTTATGGGATGCCGCTAAAGTAATGGTGAGAGGGAAATTTATAGTGTTTGATACTTACATGAGAGGAAAGATCTCAAATCCATAATCTGAATTGCTATCTCAAAAATCTAGAGAAAAAGTGAAAGGAAGGAAAGGAATAAAGGAAGGAGTAAGGAGGGAAACAAAAAAGATAAAACCAGAAATCAATGAAGTTAAAAACAGGAAAATAATAGCAAAACATTAGTGAAACAAAAAGCTGGGTTTTTGAAAAAAATAAAAATAAAATTAACACACTTCTAACAAGTTTGACAAAGATCAAAAAAAACCCCAAATCAATACCTGGAATAGAAAAGGTGATAACCCAGGGTGCCTGGGTAGCTCAGTCGGTTGAGCATCTGACTCTTGACTTTGGCTCAGGTCGTGATCTTACCATTCATGAGATTGGGCCCCATGCCAGGCTCTGTGCTGACAATGTGGAGCCTGCTCGAGATTCTCTCTCTCCCTCTCTCTCTCTCTCTCTCTCTTTCTCTGCCCCTCCACTGCTCACGCTCTGTCTCTCTCTGTCTCTCAAAAATAAATAAAAATGTTTTAAAATTTTTTTTAAAGAAAAGAAAAGAAAATGGGTGTGTGCAGGCATTTCAGCAAAGAGGACATACAGATGTGTCATACGAGGACATGAAAGGATGCTCACCTCCATTAGCCATTAAGTGACTGCAGACAAAAAACACAATAAGGTATCACTACAGAACTACCAGAAAGGCTTTTTTAAAAAATTAGTGATAATACCAAATGCTGGCAAGAAGTCAAGAAACGAAACCACTCATGCATCGCTGGTGGGGAGGTGAACAGTGCAGCCACGGCCGCCCTGTGGAATAATTCAGCAGTTCTTTTTAACCCTCAGACTAGACTTGCCCGCATGACTCAGCGACCGCACAGTTGGGCATTGACCCCAGAGCAGTGAAAACTTCCCTTCGTGCAGAAACGTTTACTCTGGCGCTTACAGTGGCTTTATTCGTGGTAGCCAGAAACTGGAAATTACTTAGGTGCCTTTCCGTGGCTCAACGGCTAACAAACCGTGGTGCATTCATACATGGAACATTGCTCGGCAGTAAGAAGGACCAAGGTATCGATACACACGGCGACTTGGGTGAACCTGAAGGAAATTATGCTGAATGAAAACAGCAATCTGAAAGGGACACATATCGCATGATCCCGCGTATACGGTATTTCTGAAAAAACAGTAGACATGGAGAACAGGTTAGCAGGGTTAGGTATGTGGGGGTGGAGGGGTGTGAATGCAAGGCGGCAGCCCCAGGGAGTTCACGTCATTGCTGTGGCGGTCACCTGAAGCTACACGTGTGGTAAAATTGTGAGTTCCACGGACGCACGAATGAGCATATGCACAACCGGCAAAACTTGAGAAAACTCCCTGGATTGTTCCAAAGTGTATTTCCTGGATTGTGTACAGTTTGGGACTATTATAAATAAAACTGTTCAGAACATTCTTGTACAAGCCTTTTGGTGGATGTATATTCTGATTTCTCTTAAGTAAATACTGAGGAGCACAGTGGGGGGGTCGGACGGCAGGACCGTGTGTAAGTCACCATGAAAGGTCGGAACTGTCTCCAAGGTGGTTGTGCTCTGTGGGGCTTCAGGTCCTCCACATCCTCTGCACTTACATAAATTTCCAGGAAATGCAAACAGGTTACAAACTAACCTGCGGTGACAGAAAGCAGGTCAGTGGTCGCCGGGAGAGGTAGGTACGGGGAGGGGCAGGAAGGGGGAAAGTTTTGGGGGTGATGAAAATGCACATTCCGTTGGTTGTGGGAATGGTTTCATGGAGATATAGATATGTATATGTTGAAGCTAATCAAATTGTTCACTTCAAATATGTGCTATTTAATGTATGTCAATTGTCCCTCAATAGTCCTGTTCTCAAGGAAAGATTATCCTCCCACAAAGAAAACCCTGAGCCCAGAACCAATAAAATCAGCGATGCGTACAAAGCATACCAGCGGTGCCCACGATGGCTTTCTTCCAGGAGTGCCAAGTTGGTTTGGCATTAGGAAATCCATCATTGTCACTTGTCACACTGAAATACTAAGGGAGAAAAATCATATTATCATCTTAAAAGAGGCAAAAAGTTTTATATTAAAAAAAACATTTACTACAATAAATAAATACTTTGCAAACTAGAAATAGCAGGGAACTCCCTTAATCTGATAACAAGGATCATGGAAACACGCCACAGCAAGTGTCCGGCTCTCTGAGGCCGGAGACACCACAGGACAGCCCTCCCCACCTTGTCCCTCCCCACCTTGTCTGCCTCTGCTCTGCCCTGGGGGCTCTCACAGTGCAGTCAGTTAGGAGAAGGAAGTTGTAAGACAGGATGGGAGGGTGAAGCCCTCTTACCCACATACAATGCCACCGGGAATATAGGGAATCCAGAAGAATCTGCAGAGAAGTTAGAATTCATGACAAAGTTTACTTAGCAAGCTCACTGGACACAGTTAATAAACAAAAAGCCGTTATCTTTCTACATAAAAGCAGCAAACAGAAAATGAATTCTTTTAAGTAGCTACCACTTATA
Source organism: Panthera uncia (assembly GCF_023721935.1). Lineage (NCBI taxonomy): Eukaryota > Metazoa > Chordata > Mammalia > Carnivora > Felidae > Panthera > Panthera uncia. The sequence continues at coordinate 85,007,577 of NC_064818.1, read as the reverse complement.
AAAGCAACAAAAATATTAAATATCTAGGAATTACTCTAATGAAAGATGTGGAAAACCTTTACACACACAACTGAGACATCACAGCAAAGTTTAAATAAGAATGGAAATATGCCAAGTTTATGAGTCAGAAAAGTTTATCTTCATTTTTAACGTTTATTTCTTTATTTTGAGAGAGAGAGAGAGAGAAAGAATGAGCAGGGGAGGGGCAGAGACGGAGAGAGAGAATCCCAAGCAGACTCCACACTATCATCACAGAGCCCTTCATGAGGATCGATCCCATGAGCCAAGATCATGACCTGAGCCGAAACCAAGAGTCAGAAGCTTAACCAACTGAACCACCCAGGTGCCCAGAAGACTCAATCTTGCAAAGAGAAAAAAAATCCCCCAAATTAACTGCTGAAGGAGGGATCCCGGACCTAACAAAATGATTCTAGAATTGACATGGAATCCCGAATGGGCGGGCATAGCTGTCAAACCCACGAGCATCAGAATTGTGCAGCCCCATTTAGATTAGCAGTAACGCAGTTGTGGGGGTCTCCAATGCTTGTTGTCCAGCCAGTGTGGACGGAAGCAGACAGCAGGGTTAGGAGGGGATTCTCTGCTTCTTGAAGGCCAGTGACAGGAGGGGCGGCCTGCTGCCCAGCTGACAGGGACAGTAGAGCCGGGGAGAAGGTGGATGAGGACAGGCGGGTGCTGCTACCAAGGGGCAGAGGGTGTAGTCTGAGGGCTGGGGCTTCCTTCCTTTTCGCTTCTCAGACAGGAGGCTGGAGCCTGTGTCCATGCTGACGTTAGAAGGCAGACCCAGCAGCAAAAGCCAGGGGAGGGCCCTTAGGGGTTGGGGGCCAGGTGCAGAGCTCAGCACAGCCAGGAGCAGGAAAGCCCCCAGGATGTGTGTGCATATAGATAAGGTGTCTGAAGCAGGATGTCAGAGTCCCTGCCCCTTGGCTTGTTTTCTGAGAAGGGGTGGGGCGGGGGCCAGGGTTTAGGACACCTGCTTGGGGAAGGCAGGGACGGGGGGGGGGGGGGGGGGGGGGGGGGGGGGGGGCGGCCAGAGATCTTGCGGCAGGGGGCAGGGATGAGCACCGAGGTTGGGGAGGGGGTGGTGGGCCCGAGGTGGGACTAAGGTGCTGGGGGAGTGATGTGAGAAACAGGCAGGACCTTCATCTACCCGGCTCAGATCCAGAGGTGAGGTTCTGGGCCATGGGAAGCCAGGGGTGTCTGTGGGAAGGGGTTGAGCGGGCACAGGGAAACAGGAGGCCGGGAGCTGTGAGTGGGGAGGGCTGTCTGTGGATGCTGGGGTCCCCAGAAGAAAACTCCACCCAGCCACCAGAGTCTGCAACAAACCAGCAAGAAACCAGCAGCCCTACAGCCCAAGACACACCCGCGGAGAGACCCCCGACCCCACTGCCGGAGACAGGCCAGGCTCCCGGGAGGGTGCAGGGGTGCTGGGATTGGCACCAGGGCAGGAAGCCCCAAGCAGGCCAGGGCGAGGGCGAGGACACTCACACGGGTCACAGAGCTTCCTGCTCTGGAAGGCTCCAGCCACCTCTCTGCAAAGCTGCCTGGTGGCACAGGTGGAGCCCAGGGTGCCATGGTCAGCCCTGCCTCAAGGCCCAGCAGGGAAGATGGCATAGGGGCCGAGAGTGTGGACACGTGGACCAGTATCTGAGCGTCCTCTCTTGGCCACTCGCACTGGCCACGCTCTTGTCGCATCACACTACACCTGAAGAGCCTCGTCCAGCGCGAGTGAGAGTTAGCCTACAGCAACGGAAGAGCAGCCAGCCAGCCCTGCTCCCGTGCCCTCCTTGGCCCTCCGCCGGCACCCTGGCGGACCCCAAGCGCCCACCTCCAGGAGGTTCCGCGAGGTTCCGGACTCACATGTCCACGCCCCCACCTAACTTCCTCTCATCCTAAATCTGCACTTGGAAAACTTCCTCCCCCCCCCCCCCCCCAAGACCCCCAAAACCCCCCATCCCCCCTCCTTGGGCCCTCGCTCCTGCCCCCCATGCCGGATCCATCAGCAAACCCAGCGACCCCCTGCGCCACCACGGTGATCGCAAGCTCGGACTGCAGCCTGCACCCCATCTGGACCCCGCCAGTCTGCCCCCCCTCCCCGGCAGCCCTGCTCTGCCCAGAACCTGGCCCGTCTCCGGGGCGCTGCCAGGCCGCACCCACCGGGGAGCTGGGCCGCTGAGCCCTCCCCAGCTCTGAGTCCAGGCCTGTCCCGCCACACCCAGCACACAGAAATCACCCCATTCCCCACCCGGCAGCCCACGCCACCCCCACGGTCCACAGCATTCTGGACAAGCTATAACTTGCTATAACTTGCTGCTGGTTGGACGAGAGTGACCCCCATACCCACACCCCACCCCCATCAGGTCACAGCTGCCCTGTGCCCACGAGGAAGCCAGGGAGGCCATCTGGCCTCTGATTCTGGCCACTTTGGCTGACAAAGGTGCTCCCAGGGGGTGTGGGTCCCTGAGCAGAGGCTCAAGGGTTTCCCAAGAGGAGCCGTTGGTGTCTTGGGCACCAGCCCCTGGGACAGCAGCGAGGGACAGAGCCTTGCCACTCTGCCCAGTTCCTGCTCTGCCTGTCTCTCCTGTGAGACCTTCTCCAGTGAGCAGATGGTGAGCAAGGGCTGAGGTAAGCTTTCCGTCTGCCACTCGGTTATGCTTTAGAAACACACTTGTTCGTGGTCTGGGGGGCCTGGGGGTGCTCAGCTTCTGGGCTGCCCAGGCTCTCCCCATGCAGAGGGGATGCTCCCAACGGCCGCGAACCAGGGGTCCCCCGTACTTTCCCCCACACCTGACTCTTGGTCCTGTGAAATGCAGACAACAGGGGAGGCACCAGTGGCCGCCTCGGACTGGAGGTCTCTTTGTCTCTTTCATTTGTGAGGAGGAGTCTTCGCAGCGGCTCATCTCGTTTCGTGTCTTCCAAGTTCTGTCCTGGACCTGCATGCTCACGGGTATGTGACATCCCTGGGAGGGGAAGACCCATGGGGCCGGCACCCAGCGCCGCATTCAGCTGAGAGCAAGACACAGCCCTGTCAGAGCCCTCTGTCACCTCTCATGCCGAGCCCCCTCTCAGCACCCAAGGACCAGGTAGGGACCCGCTTTTGCTGAGTCCCTGGCTGGAACAGCACCGAGTCCTGAGGAAAGCCAGAGAACTGAGAGACCCTCCCCTCCACCCGTGAGGAGCTGGGGCTGGGGGTTGAGAGCAGAGGGCGGGCGGGGCTGGGATTCCAAACCCGATCTCCCACCTAAAACCAGCAGTCTCCACACAGGTGAGAGCTGAAAGGTGCACGTGTCTGTGTGCAGTGCATCCCTGAATGTGCACAGGCATGTGCACCTGTGTCTGTGTGTGCTCCTGCTCGTGAGTTTGTGTGTGCCCACGCATGCGATGAAGGCAACAAGCTGAACAGTCTGTCTCGAACCAGTGTCTCTGAGGGCCCGGTGTCTGTGGTCTGGGGGTTTATCCCTGTGTCCGTGGTCTGGGGGTTTATCCCTGTGTCCGTGTGTGTTTCTGTGGCACAGCGTATGGCTCCTGAGGCTTAGGCCGTGGGGGGTGGGGGCCAGCACCTGTCTCCTGGGCAGGACCGGGTCTATAGGGGCATCTGTGTGTCTAAGGCTTGGGCACCGAGGTCTGTGTGCCGGATCTGGATCTGCTGGGGGGCGTGTGCAGGTGCGTCGTCCAGCTGGCAGGACCCTGGTGTCTGCATGAACACCTGCGTCAGGGGCCTCTCGTGGGGCGTGCAGGGCTTTGACTCAGGGAGGCTGGGTGCCTGAGCGAATCTGTTTGGGGGAGGACACGTGTGATTCTGCACCCATGTGAAGTTTGGGGAGCACACATGGAGCATCATGGTGGAGCCTGGGGACTCACCGTGTGTCCTCTCCTGTCTGTGTGACGAGAACTTGGGGCCCCTAATGAAGCACCAGTCTCCCATCCCGTCGGCTAAGCTGATGGTTTTGCTCCCTCTTTCACACAGACAAACAGGCTCTGGATGAGAGAGACATTGATTCCAAGTCCAACAGCTGATCAGTGGCAGGTCTGAGCAGACACTGCTGGAGTCACCAGGGGCCACAGTGGGGGAGAGATAGAGCCCCAGCTACGGGGGAGCTGACCAGGCCCACTGAGATCTGGCCAGGCCGCCTCCTGCTGCATAGGCATCGCTGCCCACCTGGGCCACCAAACCCACCCGAGTGAACGCAGCAGATGTGCAGGCTTTCTGTGGTCCTCAGAGCTGGTGTATCCCCACCCCCTCGTGGCGTTCTGGGGCCAGGACAGCCCAGCAAGGGTCTTGCTCTGACCCCATGGGACAACCAAGGCAGAGAGGGTGGCTATCCCATCCCAGGCACAGGTGTCTCCGGGAGGGTGGGGTTTAAACTGGAGCCACCCATCCCAGAGCCACACCCTAGAGCTCTGGGATCTGCTGCCTGGGATCTGGGGCAGCATGCAGGGGAGAGAGGCAAAGGGCTTGTGGTCACTCAAGGGCACAGGCCAGGAGGAGCCCTGGGGAGTTCTGGGGTTCTGGGAAGAGGCAGGAAGCCGAGAAGAGCTGACACCTGGGCTGGGGGCAGCCCACCCTACCAGGTGCTGGGCTCAAGGGCCTCCCCAGAAGGGGCATCTACTCCATCAGGGCAGGAGGACCGCCCTCCACACCCTGCTCGGCCCCAAGCTCAGGTCTGAGGCCCCGGTGGGTAAGGCCTGGTGTGGGGGATGCTCTGAGGGCTCACAGCAGCACTCACTTTGGCGGCACATATACTAAACTTGAGGGTTCAAGGCGGCAAGATGCAGAACAGAGGCTGGTTTTTGTCCTCCAAGCCCATTCTCCATATCAGCCAGCTTGTTTTAGCAAACTCACTTCCACGTCAAGTGTACAGATGCACTCAGTGTGCAGGTAAGAAGCCAAAACCCCAACCGTCCTACAAATGAGTGGATTGGTCCCGACACAGGTTTTGAAGATCAGGAAGCACGCCTGTGGCCTGCAGGGACGTTCCTAGGACAGAGGCCCTGGCTGATGTGGGGCGGGGTGCAGGGGAGCATTTCAGGGGGCCCCTGAGCCAGGAAACCCGTGGGTGGGCAGGAGGGGAATGCCCAGGGTGAAGGAAGCTGACTTCTGTTTTTAGGGTCTGGCCCTTTCACTGTTGTGAAACAGGTCCTTGTGGAGGCGAGGAAGCCACCTGCCAGTCCTGCCCCTTTGATCCCCTAGCCATCCCTGCAGGGGCTGGAATTGGGGGGCACAGGAAGTCATGGCCCTGAGGGCCCCCTGAACACCTCTGGCCGTACCAGTGCGGCTTGGACAGAACCAGGCGAGCCACACATGGAGTCGGGCGGTGGAGGGCTGGACCCCCAGGGCCCATGGCAGGGAGCACGGCTCACCTGGCCAGGACAGGGTGTCAAGGGGACCCAGGGTGGGAAACTCGGCCTCCTGCATCCTCCCAATTCCCTGGGACCCTGAATTCTCCTAGGGAACTGGCACCCCAGGAGTGGCCATGTTCCCCATCAGCCCCTGTGGCACAAGCCCACGGACGTCCTCCTCAGCATCCCACCCCCCTGGAGGTGTGATAGGTCTGCATCCAACCTGCAGGGAAAGTTCTGGCTGTCGTCCTGCATACAGATGAGGAAGCCCCATCTCATGGCCGCAGATACCCTCCCCCCCGCCTGACCCAAGAAGACGGCGGGAGCCCAGCACGTCCCTGTCCACCCCAGGCCAACCCCTTGCCCCCTGCCCCACAGCACCCATTCTCCTAACCTGGGTGACCTTGGCCACGGCCTCCCCCACCATCCTGTGGGGCCCCATCCACACCCGTGAGCAGGTCCCCAGTCCGGGCCCCTGAGACGTTCTCATGGCACCCAGCACACCACAGCCTTCATCCAGTCTGCGGCCAGGCAGGGCCGGTGGCCCCAGGGCAGAGCCCACATCTGCCCAGATCCCACCCAGTGCCTGAGGGGAGGCCCACCCATGGGCAGCAGAGCAGGGGCCGTGGCCTCCAGCACCCCACCCACCAGCCAGCATCTGACCCATTGTCTCTGCCACCAGGTGCACACCATGCCCTTCGAGGACAATCGCTCGGAAGTGACAGAGTTCATCCTAGTGGGCTTCTCGGGCTCGCTGGGCCTCCACATGTGCCTGGTGGTGCTGTTCACGCTAGCCTACATGCTGACCGTCACAGAGAACGTGGTCGTCGTCGCCGTGATCCAGGTCAGCCCCCAGCTGCACAAGCCCATGTATGTCTTCCTCAGCAACCTGTCCTTCCTGGAGGTGTGGTACGTCTCCGTCACCGTGCCCAAGATGCTGCTCAGCCTGGCGGAGCCCCAGTTCCGACACATCTCCTTCGCGGGCTGCATGGCGCAGCTGTATTTCTTCCTGGCGCTGGCCTGCACCGAGTGCACGCTCCTGGGGGTCATGGCCTACGACCGCTACGTGGCCATCTGCAGCCCCCTGCGCTACCCGGCCATCATGAGCCCCAGCCTCTGCAGCTTCCTGGCCGCCAGCTCCTGGCTCTCGGGCTTCGCCGTCTCCCTGGGAAAGGTCTTCTTCATCTCGCGCCTGGGCTACTGTGGCCCCAACGTCATGAACCACTTCTTCTGCGACGTGTCCCCCCTGCTGAGCCTCGCGTGCTCCGACGTGTCCATGGCGGAGCTGGTCGACTTCCTCCTGGCTCTGCTCATCCTGCTGGGGCCGCTGCAGCTCACCATCTTCTCGTACGCCGCCATCCTCGGCACCGTGCTGCGCATCCCGGCCGCCGCCGGCCGGCGCAAGGCCTTCTCCACCTGTGCCTCGCACCTGGCCGTGGTGGTCATCTTCTACTCCGCCTCCCTCTTCATCTACGCCCGGCCACGCGCCATCTACTCCTTTGACCTCAACAAGGTGGTGTCCGTGGTCTACACGGTGCTCACGCCCCTGCTCAACCCCATCATCTACTGCCTGCGGAACCAGGAGGTCAAGGAGGCCCTACGCAAGGCAGTGCAGAGGGTGGCCCAGGCCCTGGGTGCCCCGTCCTAGGGGCCCCCCTGGGACCTCGCGCTCCCTCAGAACTGCTCCAGACCTCTGTGTCTCCAGTTTATCTCCTGAGTGGCTCCGGTGGAGCGAGGGGCTGAAGGCAGAGTCCTTCCTGTCCCTCATCTGAGTGGTGCCTGCCCAGGACACAGGTTTGGTGACCACCCCAACCTGGCTCACCCCTTCCCAATGCCTGGAACAGACGCCCCGTGTGGAGCCCCCAACCCTGACCCTCTCCGGGTGCCACACAAGGTATCATCCTGGGACACTTTACAACTGCTGCAGAGTACCAGTTGCCCCCGCCCCAGGTGGGGACACCCCCGTCCCCCACATCATGCAAGATTGGGGGGCCAGGTTGCAGGCTGGCCCCACGTCCTTGCTGAGGCCCCAGGCAGCTGGGCGCTCCCTCCTCTAACCAGGCCCCCGGAGGCCTGGTCAGCTGGAGCCCCACGACCCCCTGCAGTTGTGGGAGGTCTTGGGCCGTGCAGGGTGATGCCCAGGGCAGGTGTGTTGACAACCCAGCAGAGCAAATAAGACTCTGAGGAGTGGTGGATATTCCCAAATGAAAACCAGAACTGGCCACTGAAACCAGCGTCCCCTGACCAGTGTCCCTGTGACCAGCATCCCTCTCTGTTGGGAGTAGGTGGAGTAAGCGAGGCCAGGCTTGAAAGTGTATGCGGGCCCTGATGCCTGCCCCAGCCACAGCCCCCACACACGCATTGTCACCAAGGGGCAATAGGGTGGCGTCCACGCCCGCTGCACGCCTGGCTGACCCGGGAGGGCAGGACCTGGCTCTCCCCAGAGGAGCCCTCACCTGCTCTCCTGCTCTCCTTGGCGCCTGGCTTCAAAAGGCGCTCATCCGAGCCAGCAGATGACTGTGATGGTGCCGTGAACTCTCCACGGCAGCTTCTAGAGTCACAAGGCCTGGCCCCAGCCTGTGCCGCAGACGCAGCCTGAGAGTTGGTCAGAAATCTCGTGGTGCCTGTGCAGGATTTCAGGTAATAAATGTCAACCGTGCTGGCAAGGTTGGGGAAACCTAGAATGTTCGTCTTGTGCAATGGATGATGGGGGCTTTGAGCTTCACTCTCAGGGCCACCCCAGAAACACACTACAGACTGAGGGTTCAGACCACTCATTGAGCACACACTGGGCTCAATGGGTGTGATGGGCCTTGTGCTGAACGTGACCCGAAGCCTGTGAGACCAGGCCCCACCTCGAGCACAGTGTTACCGAGGGCAAGGGCTCACGGAGCGCAGGGCAGCGAGGTAGCAGCAGACCGTCATTGCGTTAGGAGGTGGTGCTAGGCGGCGAGGGGCTCTCTGTTGTCCCAGGGAGGACACTGCAAGGATCGGGGGCCAGGGCTATGGGCGGAGCTAAGCAGGGAGCTGCTGCTGGACAGACCAGCACTGACCAGCCCGTCGCTGCGTCCTTTCCAAGGGTCTTGGCACAGACCCCACTGCCGTGGCGGCCACTAGGGTTAGCGAATGTCCCATGAAAGGTGCCTGTAAGTCTGCAATTTCAGGCACCTCCCTCTTTCATGTGGATGTGCTTCCAAATCAAACTACTGTAAAATGATTGCTTTAAAACATGGGGTGAAAATACTATTGTGCTCACTGGTTTGTCAATTCATAAAGCAAGTATTGAGTGCCAGCCTCTCACTGGGTGCTGTGTGGCCTGCAGAGACCAGCTGGGTCAGGGAATTCACAGCCTGGTTTAGACACCCGGAAGCAACAGACACAGCTCGGGTCTGGGCCCACCACACAGCAGGGCCTCCAAGGTGCCAGAGGCACAAGAACTGGTCCAGGCCGGGCATTGGTGTTGTGGGCAGGACCTGGTCTGGGGGGGCACAGGCACCGTGGGCAGGACCTGGTCTGGGGGGGCACGGGTGCCGTGGGCAGGACCTGGTCCGGGTGGGCACAG